>NW_015114602.1:45296-47046 GCF_001443285.1 Poecilia latipinna
TACATTCATTTTGCCCCCAAAACAGTCGATGCCTCCCCCCCCCTCACACGCGTCTTCAACCAGACAGCCATTTGTAATCCATAGGGGGGCACAGAAAATGTTTGGAAACCACTGGGGGAGGGGCGCAGAAGAAAAAGTTTGGGAACCACTGCAGTAAGGTAAGTTTATATTAAGCAAACATTAGCTAAAATAGGCTAAAGTAAATGCTATCGTATGGAAGGCTAAGCTAAGTTAATCAAAGGTAAACCAAACGAAGTTAAGTACAGGTAGACTACAATGAAAACCTAAGGCTAAGACAGGCTAAGGTGAGCAAAGCTAAGGAAAGCTAAACTAAACGCAGTTAAATAAAGTTAAAGTTGAAGCTAAAGTTTGTGGCTAAGCTAACCTGAAGCAAATGCAGCTAAGCTAAGGTGTGCTAAAACATTTGAAAACCTCATCTTATATTTGTACGTCTAATCTAGCCATATGCTAGTCCTGAACAGAGCAGTAAATTAGGAAAAACTCAACTGAGATTCCTGTCGGAGCGAGCGAAGCGTCTTCCTTCACCTGAGCACCTGATACTTACCTGTTTTCAGGTAATCTTTGGGAATCGCCCCAAAACCTCCTCTGCATCAGGATTTTTCACAGATATGGAAACTAAATGTTTCTTTCTTTCTGGCAGTTATACTTTCTCTGAACTAAAGAGGAACAGGAAGTCATTTTTAGAGTGCAGCAGTGCTCAGACACCAGCTCTGGATCTCTACCACATGTGACCTCTGACCCCAACTTGCTCACATTCCCGGTCTCTGCAGGGTTGGCGCAGATGATGACAGTGTTATTTCACTCCAGCAACCCGACTGTTTTACATCTGTCCTGCTTAAATGGCGGCAGAGACGCAGGAAGTCCAGAGGGAGACAGGAAGTGGATGTGGAAGCCCCGCCCCTCTCACCTTTGCTGCTGGCCACGTTGTTCTCGCTGCTCCCCAGAGACGAGGAGCTCAGCCCGGCCGGCACGCCTTTCACAGGAAGCTTGGAGGCGGCGGGAGCAGGTGGTCGCCATGCCGACCCGGGGGCTGACTGCTGATTGGATGATGGTTTGGGAATGGAGGCGGTGGGAATGTGAGCGACTCCTGATGCTCGAGGTTTGGGAATACCTGGGAAGCAAATAGAACGACCCGGAATAAAGAAAAGAACAAGACAAACAGAGAAACAAATCCGACTTTCTCCGACAATGAAGCTCCAGACATTATGAAAATGTTTCAGCTGCTGCTTGACTTACTGTAAATCACTGTCAAGAATCAACATCAGCTGTATCTAGCAAGCTAAACATTTAGCTAAAGCTAAACAATTAGCTTGCTTACTGAATATTTAGCTCAGTTGTATACTGACTTTCCTTGCCAACTTAAAGCTTTGTTAATAAACTAAATATTTAGCATGCTAATAAAATATTTAGTTTGTAATATTTACAAATGAATGAACCTGGTGAAAATATGACCTTGGAAATTGAAACCCCATTTATCTCCTCTTATGACTAAATATGCCAAATTATTGCTGTTAATTTTTAACTGTGTAACATTAACAGCACCCCATAAACATCCATCCATCATCCATCCACCCATCCATCCACCATCCACCCATCCATCATCCATCCACCCATCCATCATCCATCCATCCATCATCCATCCACCCATCCATCATCCATCCACCCATCCATCATCCATCCATCCACCATCCATCCACCCATCCATCATCCATCCACCCATCCATCATCC
>NW_015114602.1:52126-66175 GCF_001443285.1 Poecilia latipinna
ATCATCCATCCACCCATCCATCATCCATCCACCCATCCATCATCCATCCACCCATCCATCATCCATCCACCCATCCATCATCCATCCACCCATCCATCATCCAACCACCCATCATCCATCCATCCATCCATCATCCATCAATCATCCATCCATCCATCCATTATCCTCCATCCATCCACTTCAGGATCAAACACGTTCCAGGAACATTTTTCTGTGACCTTTTTGTTCTCCAAACCCTTAAATCCGTTCCGACATTGAGGACTCGAAGCCGCGCTGAGTTTCCTTCGTCCAGCTCTTCCTGTTAGTGCATCCTGAAGAGTCCAGCAGGTCCAGTTTGTCCATCATTCTGTACTGGGACAGGTTGTGGTTCCATCAGCTGATGCTGGTTTTTAATGTAGCGGAAGATCAGATTCCCCCAAATTCCTCAAAATCCTTGAATGTTTGACTGTGTAGAAACGGAAATATGCAAAATTCTTCCAATGTTTCTCTGAGGAATTTCATTTTTATTCAGTCCAATTATTTTCTCACATGTTTGTTGTCAAAGCAGATTCCCAGAAGACCACATGGATCAGGACAGCGAATAAAAACCTGGATGTTTTGTCTTCTAGGAGTTCCTTTGTCCCCTCTGAGCTTTTGTTTTGTTGCTCTGACTTGTTTGTGGGACCAAACTGTGGTCTGATGCTGAACTTTATTGTTCCGTAGGAAAAAACATGTGTTGGGCCGGTTATGGACTCAGAAAGGAGGCGTTTAAACTTTTCACAGAGTTAAATATAAGTTTAAATTACAGCTGACAAACCAGCAGACAGGACTGGTCTTTCTGCAGCCGGATGGTTTACAGTGAAAGAACTGTGCAGCACTGCGTCACTCGTCATTTCTGCAGACTGATTCACACATTCTTTCCAAAGACTGAGGCGGAGAGAATCCCTGAGAGAAACAAAGGCCTCCGGCTCCTCACAGCCAGACCAGGAGGAGGGCAGATGCTGCGGACATCAGACCGCCACCGACTCTGTGGGGGAAAACGCTTGGAACAAAAACCTTCCGGGTTTCAGAACGGTAAAACCAGGAACACTTTGTCCTGAAACTTCCTGTCACAACACAGAGAATTACCTCAAAGAGAAAACTCACAGGAACAAAAGATGAACAGAACTACAAACCTAACAAGAGGATGGATGAGATACTAAACAATATTTCACAAAATCGCAACAAAAAACCAAACGAATCCAAGAAAAATCAACATCAATCCATCCATCAATCAGTCCGTCCGTCCATTCATCCATCGCCTTCAGGTCCAAGAAGCAGCAGGTTCAGCAATCATTAACCAGTTTCTCATGTGGATCTCAATGAGTTTCCTATTGGAGAGATCAGAGTTTTCCTGGACACCCAGGATGGAGCCGAGAAACGTCCAATCGGCTGCAGCTCTGCACCGGATGCTGGAGTTCCTGCACTCATCTCTACGGCTGCATCCTCCACACCAGTTCAACCAGACTCCGGTCCGCTCCGGCCTGACTCCGGTTCGCTCCGACTCCGCTCTGCTCCTGCCCAGCTCCGGTCCTGCCCGGCTCCGGTCCGCTCCGACTCCGCTCTGACTCCGGTCCGCTCCGGCCCGGCTCCGGTCCTGCCCGGCTCTGGTCCTGCCCGGCTCCGGTCCGCTCCTGCCCAGCTCCGGTCCGACTCCGGTCCTGCCCAGCTCCGGTCCGACTCCAGTCCGCTCCTGCCCAGCTCCGGTCCGACTCCGGTCCGCTCCTGCCCAGCTCCGGTCCGACTCCGGTCCACTTTAATCAAACTCCAGTTTGTTTTCCTAGAAACTCCGGTTGGTGAGGTGTGAATGCTAAGCTAACGCTGGTCCTCCAAACCTCGGTCTGGGTTCGGCTGAAGTGAACTCTGGTTCGGTTTGAATGTGAATGCCAAGCGGGCCGGAGACCGCTCCAAAAGCACGAAGTGGACTACAGAGCAGGGCATTCTGGGTAAAAACAACCAAAACAAACATGCTAGGCTAGCGTTAGCGGAAGAAATGGCTCGTTTAGTTCCATGTTGATAGTTTAGGTTTTAATGCGCAAATATATTTTCATACATTATTCTCTGTACAAAGATTCCTGATAATCAGTTAGTTTAACTAAATTAATTCTAACTTCACTTAAAACAATAAATTAATGATTACAAGTCAAACATTGCTGCCAGTTCTTGCTGTAAAACACAACAGAACCCAGAGGAACCTTTACCTGGACTTTGTGCGAACGCAGAGCGTTAACTGCTGCTCGCTCCTTTCAGCCGGATCAGAACCACCCAGAGCAGGAAACATCTGGCTCCGTTTGGGTTCGGAGCAGCTGGGTTGGGTTACCTCAGGAATCACAGTTGGGTAAGAGCTGAATCACAACACGTCCAGCGCTGACACACACAAACACTGCAGCTTCATTACCGTCCCGCCAGAACCAGAACCGCTACCCACATAGCCTCCAACCCGACTCCACCTGGTGAAATCACAAAAGACTCGAGAATCGCCTCCGAGTTTTTCCTGTGTACAAGTCCAGGTCCAACAGAACAGACCCAGAATGCCCCAGTCCGACGTCATGCAGCGAAACATGAAGAAACACAAAACCTCGGGATTATTTAGCAGAAAATAATTGAAGACAAAACAACCTCCAGAGACAGACCAGCTAAAACTGAAGAAATGCTTAAATGGAAGATATGCTAAGCTAAAAAGGAAGTTATACCAAGTTGAGTTAAACTGAAGTGATGCTAGGTTACGTTAAAATGGAAATTATGCTAAACCAGAAGCTACAAAAATGAGCTAAAACTGAAGTTACGATAAACTTCCTAGCATAATGTCTCTGGTTGCCTTCTGTGTTGTTGATTTAGCATTTTGTTGGCCCTTCTGGGCCACCATAAAACCGTTCCATGGTTTCTTATGGTTTTCAATGAAGAAACACTGAAGCGTTTTGTTTGTACATTAATACGTCACTTCCTGGTAACAGCAGCCCTGAAACTCTCTCTGTGCTTCAGTTCAGGTTTTCAGAGTTCAGCAACGTAAATCCGTCTTGAAGCTGAATGAAAACGGACGGATCGGTTTTCCAGATTGGATCCCTGCAGGCCGGCTCTGCTGTGGTGGCAGCATCATGCTGAGGGCTCGGGTCGTCTCGACACAGATCAACATGATCAGAACCAGATCGTCTCAGTTTCCGTCTTCACCAGGCTGAGGAAGACATCTGGACGGGACCGGATCCGCTGGACTGCAGGGCAGGCAACCAACAGGTCCAAACTCAAAGCCGACTCACAGAAAAGAACCGGACTGGTGGAAATCCCGGTCCGAGGTCCGGAGGCGTCCGCTTGTCCCACCGGAACCAGGACAAACGGCTCATTGTCCTCCAGAGGGGAACGTTCAGGACAAAGACTAGCTTTCAGACGGAGACGGCCCGACGGTCCGTTCAGCGAGTCAGAACCAGAACCGGGCTTTTACCACAGAGGCAAAGAGCTGCAAGACGGACAGAGTGAGACACGGACAGATGGACGTCCTCTGAGACGGAGAGCTGCAGGAAACAGAAACCATCCGACCCAAAGCTGTTGGAGCGGTTCTGGACCCGGTTCCAGATACGGCAGTTAGAGCGGAAAACTCTCTGCGTGTGCAGCTGGATTTACACCTCACACACACACAGAAACACACACACACACACACACAGAAACACACACACACACACACACACGCCCGCGTGCGGCTGCCAGGAGGAGACTCACCCTGGTTCTGGTTCCTGGCTGCGGGTCCGTCAGCCTCTGCCCCGGCGCTGTCCGGTCCCGGCCCCCGGTCGGGTCGGCCGCTGCGTCCCGGCGGCCTGGAGGCGGCCCTCTGCAGGAAGAGCGGATGTTTAGCCACGGCGCTCCAGCCCAGCGGCCCGGAGCGGCGCACCGACACCAAGGCGTCGGCCATTCCAGCCAGAGCGGAGCCGAAGACGAGGAAGACGAGGGGGAGGAGAACTGGGACGGCGCAGAAGCTACACGCAGAGGGAGGAAAGTTTCTGCCCCCCTCTATAAACACATGGAGAGTCTGGAGGCCTGGCCTCCGTCTCCTGGAGGAGCAACCCCCGACCCGCCCCCATCGGGTCAGAACCGGGCCTGAATCCTGCAGATTACTGCAGCATACCAGCCGTCCTGTGTCGACACGCTCCCTGCAGCTGCAGCTCGCTCCGAGCGCGTGCAGCAGATCGGTTCTGGTACCGGAGCGGCTGCTGGTTCCGAGTCCAGACTGAACATCTGATCCGGACCACCTGAGCCAGAGCTGATCCAGAACCAGAACCGGTTAAGAGTTCACAGGAGGCGGTTCTGGTTCAGCCTGTCTGTCTCCAACATCAAAACTTTGACCCAAATTATCACCATGGAGACGTTTAGCTGGACCCGCTTCCTGTGTCAGAAGTATGAGCGGTTCTGAATCTGGGACTCCAGGGAGTTCTGCTGCTGTCGGGTCGGGGTGTACTTATTTTGGACCAGAACTCCACTCACCTTGATGGGAGTCCTCAGCTTCTCCTGAGCAGTCTGTGTCGCAGCTTCTCTGACCGGATCAAAACCCACAGAGCTGCTGGATGCGGCTCGACTCTCCGCTGCTTTCTTCTTCTCTGGTGGTGCAGACAGTAAGGCCGCCGCCTCCTGGTGGTCGGCCCGGGTAGATGCACCTTTCCCCCTGCTGGGCCTGAGGAGCCGGGCCACTTTCACCGGACCTGGAGGACCTCGAAGACCTGGAGTCAGCCTTCTACTGCCGACCACCTCGGCTCTCCTGCAGGGTTCTGGTCGGTTCTGCAGAGCAGATGGAAAACATCTGGGAAGTTCTGGTAAACAGGTTAGAACTTAAGCTGGGTTCAAAGGTCATCTGAAGTACCTGAGCAGGCATTCTGGATGGACACGGGTTCTGGGTTCCCTTCGTCTCCTGGCTGGAGATTCTGGCAGCGCCGCTTGGCCCGGTTTGGGGCAAATGGACCTCCTGAGGTGGAGCGGTGCCTCCGACTGGATCGCTGGAGGTCTGAGAGGTTCTGCTGAGGTTCTGGGAGGCAGCAGGACCGTGCAGGTCATCCAGGTAGCCCCGTGGCAGTTCCGCTGCCCTCACCGGGTCCGATCCCTCGTCCTGCAGGTCCAGTCCGGCTCCGGCTCCAGCTGGACTCACCTGGCTCAGCGTCACACACATGTCTGAGCTCACAGACACAAACAGGGCCTCGTCTTCTTCATCTTCATCTTCCTCATCAGCCGGGATCTCCGTCGTGTCCGAGTCGGCGGCGGAGGAGCTGCCGTTGCCCTGGTAACTGTCCAGGTGGGGGCTCCAGGTGTCCTGCTGAAAGCCGGCGCTGATGGCGTCCAGGTAGAGCGAGGCGGAGGCGTCAGTCTGGAACCGCCCTTCCTCATCCTCCTCCTCATCCTCCTCTTCTGGAGCCCACCTGGACAGCACCACCTCCTCCAGTTGGGCAGGGATCATGGCGGTCGTCATGGTAACCGCCAGCAGGTCGTACTCCAGCGGGCTCTCAGTCCGGTCGCTGGTCAGGCCACTCAGACTCCGCAGCGACTCCGGAGACGAGGAAGAGGAGGAGGAAGAGGAGACCGGGAAGGCGTTGCCATTGTGGTCGCCTTGGCGACAAAGAGGGAGCTTCATGCTGCTCATCTCCAGATCGAGTCAGAAGTTTCTGCAGACCGGATCTTTCAAATTCTCCGTTCAGTTCACATGTTTGCCTCAAACTTCCAGCAGGTTTTCCAGAAACTTCCAACTCATCGTATTCGGAAGACTTTAAAGGTCACGGATCCTGGATTCCTGCAGGAAGCTCCCACATGGTCAGGAGTCTGCAGGAACAAAAACACAGCATGGTTAGCTTCCTGTGGAGAGCCTGCAGCTCCAGGTGAACCTGGAGAACCAAAACGTCCTCAAGAAAACAATCAAACCTGCAGAAAACTACAAATATCCATTAGCATGAATCAATAAATGCAAAATAAATCTCCAGATTTAGTACAATAAATTATAAAAAGTCTAAAAATATCACTTCTTTAAAGTTCAATTGTCTAATCATCATAATCTTTTAAAAATTTTCATGTATAGTTCACCGCAGTGCTGCAACAGAAATCTAACTGGGAAATGTCGCCCCCTGCAGGCTCAATGTATCACTGCAGCTCTGAATGAAGACATTAAAACTTCTATCAAATTCATCGAGTCATAATCATTTCCATCCGATATGGACTTTCTCTGGTGTTTCCAGCGGATCGAGCAGTATCTGGGTCGGTTCTGGTCGTGTTTGTGGGTCAGACACTAAAAGAACCGGAGCAGCTAAATAAAGGCCTTCAGAACCGGGTCAGACCTCTTTTCTGTTCCCCGGTAACGACAATCGGCCCCTCGGCGACCGCGTCACTCACTTCCAGGTAGAGGAAGATGAGGAGGAGGAGAGAGATGAAGCTTCAGCAGCAGACCACAGAACCTCACCGGACCGTTCTCAGAACAGTCAGCAGGTTCAGAGGTCCGATCCGGTTCTGAACAAATCTAACTCCAGAGGAAAAGGAGCTGGAAAATCAGCTTCTGAACAAAAAGGTTTGGACTGAAGCCTGTGTTCTGTCAGATCAGCATACCTTGTCAGATAGTCATAGGCTTAGCTCAGACAGGTAGCACTCATTACCATATGATTTTATTTAATCAGCAACATAGAATCATGGCGTAGATCATCATACACTTTGTTATGAACAGCTGTATGGCATCCTGACTTAGCGGTTAAGCAGGTTAATGAGTTTTACACGGTGTGTTGTAGCTGACGCAGCTGCAGCCAGACCTGCTTTAAATACACTTTGAAACCACGACAACGCATGTATATCTATCTAGTTATATTATATTATAAACAATTTAATGATTTATTTTCGTCATAAATTGTTGCGTATATTGAACTGACGACTCCGCTGACGGTCGGACTTCTTAATGCGCATGCGCGGGCATGCGTACGCACTGCATGTATGTTATCCTGACAGCTGCTATCTGACAGAACGGTCACATTATCAAAACGGACCGGACCGGACAGCCCCAGTGTTTCCGTGGGCCGTTTTGGACCAGAACCAGAAGCTGTTCAGCTGCTTTAATCACCATTTCTGGGTTTGAATCCGGGCAGATTCCGCTAATAGGGTAATAATTTAGCTAATTTTTAGTTTAGCTCTTTTGCTAACCTTGAAAACGTTTCGCGCACTTAGCTTCCCCTTCATAAATTTTTCTGAGCAAATTTCTGGATTTAAGATTTCCTGAAACATTTTAGGTTTAGTGAATATTTCTGCTAACAATCGGCTCTTTCTGGACTGAAAACCACCAGAAGCCTTAAAGGGGCGGTACATTTTCTTTAAGGATTTGGCAATTGTAATTAGACTAAGTTTTTCTAAGCCAGTGTTTTCTGAGCTCTTCATGTTGGAGGATCTTTGCGTTGAAGGACATAAATCCAACCAGTGAGGTATTTTTTGAGTCTCCGGGCAGAAATTCCTCCACCCAGATCATCAGGACCAATCGGATCTCCGGTTGGACCAATGCGTTGTTGAGCTACAGAATATTTCATAAGTTCTTTATCCAGATTTCAGAACATTGAAACAATTTAAAATCCGTTTCCAGGTCGGAGCTGAACTCTGGACTCGGTCTGGTTGGTTCCGTCAAACCGGGTCAGGCAGAGACAGCGTCCTATATTCACCCAGGCAGTCTCAAACCGGACCGACCCGGCAGCTCATCCCGTCCTATTAGAATCAGCCACTGACAGCGGTTCCGACCCGCTCAGAGACAAGAAACCCTGCGCAGCATTTACTCGCCTGTCAGGTCGGTTCTGATCCGGCGGACCAAGTGAAGGAGCAGTACCATGAAATGGTTGCTGAAAGGAAATCTGCCGGCCGATGGAGAGAAACGAGTTTTAGCCGGGTCTCAGACTCCAGTCCAATCAGATGTTGACGCTACGATTGGGTGCAATAAACAGGAAGTAGAGGTCACATCTAAAAAGCAGGGAGTGTCCTCCCCTGCCAGCTGAAAGTTGGACTTTTACATTTATTCAAAGTTTGGTGCCTCTGGTAAGGCACAGACCCACAGTTCCCTACGTCAGAACTTATTCTGTAAACGGGTTTCCATCTCTTCTACACAAAAACCAACTTGAGTGAGCATGAAAACTTTTTTGCAAAGTTTTTTTGAATTCCGACATTTGCACAAACCATTTCTAACGCGACACTTTAAAATGTGCATAACGACAACACATTGATGGAAACATGACCTTTACCACCTCTGACCTCTCATCAACCCAAATCGCATAAAGTTAACGTGTAACTAAGCTCCCTGTCAAAGCTTAGCCCCCAGACAAATGTAGAAAGTGGGCGGAGTCAGGAACCACTGAGGGGCGTGGCCAAGATGTAAATAGCACCGCTGCTAGCTTAGCATCTTTGTCGCTATATTTAGTGACTTTTCAGACCCTCTACTGACTTTTTAAGCAAAAAGTTAGCTTTTTCTGTAAACAAAAAAGCTAACAACTTATTTTGTGTGTTATTGTAAACTTTTATGACGACAGAGTGTGAAAGTACTTGTTGCTCTGCAGCTCTGCTCTGATGTACACACAAACCAAATTTTATGGTTTGTGTGGAACCAACAGGGAAATTTAACCACAGTTCAACCCAAACAGGGCAGCACTGAGACGGGTTTAGGCAAAAAAATTGCAGAATTACACAAAATTACAAGAAAATGTATCAATTTTCACAGAAACATAGAGAGAACTTTTAGGAACAACTTTAGACATTTATCAGCAACACAAGGTTCATTTCTAGAGTTTAATTCCCCTTTAACTAGAGGAACATGGCCACTTCTCCAGACCAGATGGGTCAAGCATCATGGACAAAAACACCAATCAGAAGCGTTAAGACACACACACACACACACACACACACACCCGATCCGACTGATTAATTCATGAAGCCGCTCGGCTCACAGCTTCGTGTTTCAGGATCTGCTGCATCACGTTACGTCTCTGGGAAACGACGCAGCAACGCTGCCGACACAGCTGGAGCAGTTACCGTGGCAACGGGACTGATCCGTCATCCGCAGAGAGAGGAAGGATGTGTCGCTCATAGCAACCAGCGCCTCAGGCAGGGGCGACTGCCAACGCAGCAAAACTCAGAATGAGGTCAGAGGTCAGGCTGAAACTGAACGTCTGGAAACGAGAGAAACTGTCAGAACCACCAGAAAGAGCCACCTGAACCTCTAGAACCCATCAGAACCAGTCCCGAGGACTCGTCTGGAGGACGCTGGTGTCAGTCCTTCCTGCAGCGGTTCTGTTCTTCCGGGTCACAAGTCCCAATCTATTTTTACATTTCTGTTGGGAATCTGTGACATGAGCGATAAACCCATCAAACCTCCTGGTTCGGACCCTCGCTGTGACCCGTTACATCTCTGTGTTCTGATTGGACCGGGCCCCAGGTTCTGCTGCTGGAACATGGTAGTGGCAGCGTCATGCAGTGGGGATGCTGCATGATGCTTTACACTTTAGCTCCATGTGAACCAGAACGGGACCATAAACCATGATGCTGTCATTTATAGACGATTTTTTTAATGATATTTATTTTCTAAGGAACATTTGGGCCTGGAAGAGTTTTTAAATATCCACAATAAATAAACAAACAAAGCATTAACATGGATTATGATTCAGTTTCAGGGAAAACAGGCAGGCAGGACTTTCTAACGGTGCAAACCGTTTTATCCTCAGTTTCTAACATTAAAGAGGAGCATCATCTACATTATTGATTTCACTTTAGTTTAATATCCGATTTATTGATTTACTGCTTAGAACCATCATCAGTCCAACCAGAACTTCAACCGCAAAACAGCTGGGTCTCCAGAAATACACACACACACACAGTTACTGTTGCCGCAGTCATAACTTACTCCTCTGGCTCCTTCTGAAAGCAGAGAAAACAGATCCAGTAGGAAACAATTCCTCCAGCTGGTCGGACTGGGACAGACTGGGAGGAACTGGGATGCTGGTGCTAACGCTCCACGCTGCGCGATCAGGCGTTATGTGTGACCATCGCTGCTGCGTTTTCCCATCCAGGCGGAGGGAAGAAGGGGAGGGATCCTGCAGTAAACACAAATCTGCTGCTTCTGGCACAGGACTACGGCAAGAGGGGAGGGACATTCCTCTACAGCAAATGCAGAGCTGGGGGGGGGGGGGCAGTTCTGGCCCAGATCCTCCTCCAGAGCCGAGCCGCTCTGTTCTGTTCAGCATCAGCAGCAGAAAACTAAACATGTAATCTGATGCAGCGCGGGCCGGAGCCAGGCAGCCAATCAGAGGCCGGCTCAGATTACTGAGGAACTTTAAAGCTGCGGCTGGCCTCCCCGGTAACATCATGACTGCTCACGTGCGACCTCCTGAACGACACGACCCTCACGTCATCCGCCTGGAATCGCTTCGCAGGAAAACATCCAAACATGGGAAAGTCGGATAAAAACTGATGAGTTCATGTTTCAGACGCTGGGCCAACTCCGAGCCGCCAAAGCAGAAACGAGTCACCGGCGTCAACAAACCGCCAGCTCCCATAAAGCACAGAACCTTTAATATCAAAAACTGAACGTGTTCATCTATGGCTGACACAGATCATATTATCAATTAGTTACTCGTCAAATTCAAGTTAGTGGTGGTGCAGGGGCAAAGCAAAACCCACATATGGAGGCCTCAGGACTCGTGGCGGTGGTCACAGGTTCGATTCCCGGCCTGGCGACATTTGCCCCATGTCATAACCCTCTTTCCTGTCAGACTGCTTTCAAATAGAGCCAACAAAATCTTTTTAAAAAGATTGTGTTAAAGGGCCAGTATTCTGTTTTCCAAGCACAAGGCGTCCATTTTATAGCATAATCCAGTAACTGTTACCTTCAGTTGCTACAGAAAAGCTATATATCAGATATGACTTAAAATGAATTTTACTTCATGATTAACGACTTAAAATAAGGCCTCCGTCTCTTTAAAACCTCCTACTCTTTCTGAAGCTCTGCTTGGCCTGGCGGGCCACCAGGCTTTTCTTACGGCCCCACCAGGCTAAGCCCCGTTTGTTTATTTTAGGGTTTTTTTCATATTTGCCTTTGACTTTAGTGTTTAGGTATTGTTAATAATGTCTTCCAATAACGCATAATTACCTGCAGGCATTTTCACATTTCCTGTCAACTTTAAATATTTTTATTTCAAAACACGGTAGGCACCCCACCAGGTGTTTGCTAATTGCTGCTGGCTAGTCTAAAGGAGCTGAGTGGGGGAGGAGCAACGCCTCGGAGGCGGGGCTATGTCCACCCAAGTGTTTTGCACAGCTGAATGGTTGCCATGGAGATTAAAGGATTTCTCAAACATGCAGAAAAGAATCAAATAAACACTGCAGGTTTGTTCTTGATGAAAGAATAATTTTATAATGAAAAGATCCAAACAGCTGATTTCACACTGTACTACCCCTTTTTATGTGCATTTAAAGACATAACTTTGAATTTTAAAAAGTTATGTCCCCCATGTTGAAGACCTCTAACCTTTCAAACTTAAAAGCCTGAAAAATCACAACAAAGTTTGGTTCTGTGACAAAATGTAAAAACAAGTTCAAAAAGTTTAGCAAGAAGCTGTAAAACATGCTGAGTGAGGTAAACAGCATCAACTCTTCTGTGCACGAAAGCAGACAGTAAGTTAGAGTTTTAATATGCATTCCTCTCCTTGTTTTCTGCAGTGGGAGTCGGGTTGATGGTGCAACGTCTGAAGCAAAATAATCTGATTAAAATCTCCTTTTAATTTGAATCATCCTGGTAAATTAAATGTTAGACTTGAGGAACCAGAGCAGCACATGGGGGGGCAGAGGACGTGTTTCTACATGCAAAAACTGCTGGTTGACTAACTGTAGGAAAACTCCTGAAACATTTATCCAAGAAGTTTGTGTCTGAAACGTTTGGAGCAACAAACGTTTCCCCGAGTGAGAGAAAGTCTGGAAACTCTGACTAAGTGAGATCCTCTAATCAGCTCCAGCTTCTCCCACACAGGAAGTGTGAATGGAAATGTTTTCTGTCATGATGACAAGTCTTCCTTAAGAGTTCTGGGACGCCATGCTTTACATTGGGGGTCAGAGGTCACATGAAGGTGTCGTGGTCCTCTGCAAAAATTCTCCAATAAAACTAAGGAAATGGTGCCCCAGTTTTCTGCTCCCCTGATGCCTCCACTGAGTCCTGGAAACCACAGAGCAGCCGAAAACAACCGGCAACCAGCTGGAGGAGAGGAAGGTGTGTGGGTGAGAGGCCATCCATCTGCTACTTCAACCAAAATAACTAAACACAGAACTGAGAGTTAAATCTCTCAGTTATTCCCTTAAAGCCAGTCAGACATCTTTTAAGATATTTTAAAGCGATCCGGATCATGAGCTCGCTGGGAGTTTTTCTTTTAACTTTTTATTTTTACTATTTTTTAGTAATTTTAGTTTTTACAAGACCTGATCATTTTCAGATAAAGGTTTCCTGTTATACCTCTCAACTCTGATCTATAAATTATAAACAGTACAACTTTTAACTGTCAAAAAGCAGCACAATTCATATTGTTTTACTGTCTTCTTTGGATGGGTAACTGAAATTAATTTTGTTCTGCAAATCTCATTACAGCAAGTTTTATATCTTATTTATTTCCTAGCTCTGGCAGATCACCAGACGTTAGCACTATAACTACATATTAGACATTTTTACCATAATCTGGTAAAAACAGTTACATAAAATAAAAGTATTGTTGCAGATCAATTAGAACAGACCACCATTTTAAAACTACCGTATATTATCTCCAACTGCCATTTGGCTGCTAAATGCTGCATGTGGCTAACAGCTAACTGCAATTTTCACATTATAGACACTATGTCCTTTAGCCTGTTAGCAAAACTTTATTGGAGCTTTTATCATAACTTCTCCCTGGTAACAACAGTTACATTAAATAAAAGTAATGTTGCAGATTATTTAATATCATCCACTATATTAAAGCTATTTTATTGACCAACTGCCATTTTGCTGCTAAATGCTACATGTGGCTAACAGCTAGGTGCGAGCCAAGTCATATGTATTTTTCCAGTTATTTAGCACAAAGGTTCCATGTTATAACTCTTAATAATATAAGATTTTTACAGTGAAACATAGCAATGTTTAAAGTGTGAGTGACTCAACACTGTAAAGAAAAGGGTCACAAAAAAACCAAAGAACTGAGCTACCAAAAGCTAACAGCTAACAGAGCTAAAGGCTCCGTTCTAGCTCTGGGAACCAGGTATTTTTTCTCATGGATTAAGCTGGTGTTCAGTTAAACTTCAAACAAATCCATGGCTCAACATTTCTGAGAAATAAGTTCAGAGTAGAAAGTTTGTCAAGCAGGAGAACAGGTTTACGTGACTGAACCTGCGGTCAAACTGTGGTTGTGGTTAAAGAGGTTAAACTGTCACTGAGGCTTGAAGCCACAGGAGTAAATCCCATCAGAGCAGCCAGTGTTGTTTTAGTGTGTGTTTATGGATAATAGAAGAAATGAAAAGCAGTTACTGATTCAATCCCAGCAACAAGTCTGAGCAGAGCACAGCTTTCAGCTCCACGCTGACATCCAGACACAAAAATGCCAATTATGACGAGCCGGAGAGCACAATCAGCTTCACCAAGGAGTGGCTGCATCAGACGAGGCTGAAAATCTGCAATAACAGGAAACATCCGCAAGTTTCAATCTGTGGTGAAAATTAAAATGAAATAAGATCAGCAGTGAGATCAGCCAAACTCAGAGGAGATTTATTAAAGCTAAGCCCAGCAGCAGCAGACTTTATGGACAAACGAGTGGAATTGTTTTAGCCAAAACCAGTTTCTTTCATATTTAAATAATCATGTTCTCTTTTGGAGGAGAAAACATTTTCAATTCAAACATCTAAGACAAAACTCGACAAATATTTGTCCATCATTTTCTGTGGGCACAGCTGACGGCATAAGTAAGGGTTAAATGATCCTCTTTTCAGAGGATTAATCTGCACATCCACTCCAAAGCCAGTACCAATGCTGTGCCCAAACAAAACAAA
>NW_015114602.1:71367-75884 GCF_001443285.1 Poecilia latipinna
TGCCTTGCTGCTGAAATGTGCTATACAAATAAAATTTGATTGATTGATTGATCAAGCTAAGATTTGTATCAATGCATTGTATTTTACGAGTAAGAAATAAGAAGCACAATTTATATTGTGCCTGACTTTGTAAAACAAAGTCAGGATTTAAAAAATATGAATTGATGGAGATAAAGATATGTATTATTATGCAAGACTTATTTAAGGAAGAAGGACTGAAGATGGCGACTTAAAAAATACAACTGAATATAGAAGTAAAAATGTCAATATTTCAAAGAATAAAAAGTAAATGTTGAAAGAAAATTTGCAGATTAAACCACCTGCCAGCAAAGAGCTGAGAGAAGCACAAGGACACCTGAGTCTCAGAATAATCAAATTAAATGGCTGCAACACTAACAACTCATTCATAACAACACAGCCTCCAGCAGCGGACAAATCCATTACAGTTTCCCTTTTTCTCTTCAGGGTGAAATGACTGAGGAGCCAATCAGGAGCAGCTAGAGGTTATGAAAGTGTTTCCTGAGAGCTCTGCCATGCCAAGGAGAGCCACAGAGTCTTACTTAATCCTGGCCAGGCCTGCGGGATGATGCAGAGGACAACCCGTTATATAACACCCAGAATGCTGCAGCAGCACAAATGTCCATCACACACAGGGACAGGGTGCTGCAGACAGAGTGGACAGAGAGAGAGGACACCTGCGCCTGCAGCTGCAGGTAACCAGGCATGCGGACAGCGCCGTGCATCTCATTCATTAAATAAACTGCATCAAAGTTTTTCTGTTTACAGAAATATTAAAAAGATGATCATCAAAAACTTCATATTCTCTCTCAGGTTCACAAAAATAGATACAAATATTTACCCTGCTATAAAACTGCAGCAGCTGCTTCCTCAGTGGAAAAGCTGCTGTTTCTTATCAGCTTCGTGATGTAAAAATAAATCATTCCTGCATCTTGTTTCTAATAAACAGTAAAATCCCGCAGTCAGTACACCTACCGTCTGCTGCAGCAGGAGCCACGCAACCCGCAGCCTTCACCTGGACATAACAGGAACCAGACTCTTCACGTTTCCTCCAGTAATCCTCCGAACCCCGAACCGCGCTCCCAGGTGGGCCCAGCTGGTTCCGGTGGATGACGGTGATCACCGGAGGAGTCTTCAAGTCTCATCGGCTGGCAGCCAATCAGTGAAGTGAACCGGTCACCCACTCACATGGCTCACGCACTATATATATTGGCGGAGGAATACATGATGAAAAAATACTTATCTTTTTAACTTCGTCTGTATTATATAAAACGGACAGTTAAACTGCCATTTTTATGATTTTTTTTTTTCGCTTTAATGCGTTTTATTAATTGTGCACCTCGTGTGTTGTCTTAGGTTTATAACGGATTATATTCAGTAATCAGAAATAAACAAATAAAATGTGTTAAACTTTACTCACCAGCTTTACCTGTAGTTATGATAGTGACTACTGCCACCTAGAGGCCGAGGAAAGACTAACTGTTGGATGCCCTAAAATACCTCCCGTTAAATTTCTTCACATTTTTTCAAGTCCCATCACAGCTTCACTCTGACGTGTTGAGTCGCTTTAAAGTTTTGCAGCATTTTTTAATTGTTTAGCATGATTATTAATTTTTATTCAGTTTTTTTTTGTCAGAAGGCATGAAGATAAGAGCGGTTGATATGGTTTTAATTGTATTTGATATCCACTCCCGCTATTCAAACTAAAACACAATTTAGAAATTATAATACTGATATAATATACAACACTGACAATATGTAGTTTAATAATATGATAATTATGCATCATATGCCATCTTATTATGTGATATAATGAAAAGTACTTATATTAATATAATCATCAATTATGTTTTTATACATTTCAAAGGAAGAGAAACTAAGACAACGGAACCGGGAAGCATTAGAAACAAAATACAGATCCTGTATTTTAAACGGTAATTTGTTTTATGACATGAACTGATTCATTATTGTAACATTTAATGATTTTATCTGTCATTGTTATTTAATGTTTGTTGTGTTGTTATGTCGTAGCACAAGCTTCAGCGTTTAATAATGCATCAGAGCGCAGGTGAACTACTGTAAATTTACCAGCAAAAGCTAAAGGGATACAAGGAAGATTTTCATAATAAAGACTGTAATAGCAGGACGGCACCTTTTTTCTATGATAATTCGTTACATTCTAAAAATTTTGTGTATAAAAAAAGCTTCCATGTGTTGAAAGCACCTTTTCAAGTGCACTTCCTCAGCTGATGACGCCTGGAAGCGATTATAGTTATAGCTGACATTTATTTTGAAAATCTTTGACGGATGTTAGTGCTGTAACGGTCCTTAAAGTGACATCAGAGTGTCCGGTCAGAGGCAGGGCTGGCCCGAGTACCGACAGAAGAATCGGTACCAGCGGGCCCGCAGTCAGCCTGTTCATCCGAACAAAGACGGGACACGGAGGGGCGGGAATGATGGAGAGGATTCCCGGGCAGGGTTGGAGCAGCAGCGGCGGGAAATACGACTCTGTTCTCGGTGTGAATGTGGGAATTTAACCGCTGACGAAGACAAGGCATCAGGCTGCTGTTCCTCTCCATCCCCTCCATCTTGGATGTTAGTGATGATGGAGCACATCCGAACCCCCAAGGTAGGTCCACGTACTCGTTGCTTCTTCTCTCTCGGTGATATTTGATATGTTTACCTGCCGGGTCCTGATCAGGGGGACGGTTCCTTTAGATTATCGTCCAGTCTGGACCCTGACATTACTCATTTTAGGAATAACGGGAATATCAGGAGAATTTAACGCAATGTCCGATAATGGATTCCTGTAGTGAATCCTTCGGTTAAAAATAAAAATATTTTTCTCAGGCAAGATGCTTCTCTGTCAGGCAGACATCCCATAATGCTCTCACTAATGATGGAGGATGATCACCCCTATCATGATGCTGCTTTGTTCTGAAAGACTCTGTTTCCCTTCTTCAGGACCAATTCTTATCCATCCGTCCATATTCATCCATCTGTCCGTCAGTGAACTTCCTGTGTGACCAGTGAACTTCCTGTGTGACCAGTGAACTTCCTGTGTGCCCTGTCAGGTGGAGAACGTCCGTCTGCTGGAGCGTTCTTCGGGCCAGAGGACAGCCGCTGTGGGAACGCTCTACCTGTCTGCCACTCACACCATCTTTGTGGAGAACAACCCAGAAACCCGCAGGGAGACATGGGTAAGGCCTGATCCGGTTCTGCTCTGGTTCTGATCCGGTTCTGCTTTATTCTGCCTGACCTACTGGTTCTGTTTGGGTTTCCCAGCCCAGCTGGAAGGAGATCATGAAGATGTTTAGGTCAAAATTATTTTTATGAATTTATTTTAATTGAATTTTAAAAAGTTTAAAGTAAATTTTACTGAACATTATTGAATGAGACTTTGATTTATTTTATATATTTATTTAAAGGGGCAGTATTCCGTGTTTTCCAGGAACAAAGGGACATTTTATAGCATAATCAAGTAACTATGTTATCTTCAGTTGTTATAAAACTTCTATATGCATCAAATATGACTTAAAAAATTGAACTTTGTAATTTCTGGAGTCGCAGCGAAGCGCTGCTCTGTGAAGCAGAAGCTTGTTGGCCTGGAAGCTGCAGCTCAGAGGAGGAGCTGCACCCTGAAGGCAGGGCTAGGTCCACCCAGGCGTTTTGCACATGGTTGCCATGGAGATTAAAAGATTTCTCAAACATGCATGAAAGAATCAAAGCAAAACTCCAGGTTTGTTTTTGATGAGGGAATGACATAGCGCGATGCAACACTCTAAAAAGTCAAGTTCACATAATACTGCCCTTTTTATTTAGTCCTTTTTGCCTTTCCATACCACTTATGGATCACATCACTGTGATTCTGAAAATCATTTTGTGACCCCCAACCTGGCGGTCCTGACCCCCACTTTGGGAAGCCCTGGTTTATCCGACACTTTGGTGTTCTAACTCAGTCTAACCACTGTGCCGCGGCACACTAGTGTACCGTGAGTGATCGTCAGGTGTGCCGTGGAAATTATCCAATTTCACCTACCGTATATTCTGGATTATAAACTGCTACTTTTTTCCTACACTTTGAACCATGCGACTTTTCTGTGGATTTTTCTTCAACCACCAGGGGGCTCTCTAGCAGGAAATGAATCATTGGAAGTCAAAATTGGAAATCAAAGAAGAACGCGCTAATTTTCATTTGGAACAATCATATGCTAGCAGCAGGCACGACGGAGAAATGTTTTCAAACTCATGTGATGCAGCTTCTAAGTTGAGGAGTGTCGATCTGGCAGTACAGGAGGGAAATAAAGCCGCTGCACGTAAACTCGGCGTGAACAAAACCGGATTTGGAGACGGAGAACTGCGTCCTTAATATATCATTATTAGGATGCAGTCCTCTGCTGCCCTCTGCTGGGTCCTTATGGAAAACCGAGAGCGGCAGAGATACCAGCGGCCTGTAGCCCGGTGCGTTTCCACGGGTGATGGGGGAGGGTTCAAAAAAA
>NW_015114602.1:79601-86290 GCF_001443285.1 Poecilia latipinna
GGGTTTATTTGATTCTTATTCAAGACACTTTGATAAGAATGACTATATATGTAATAGAGGCGGCGACAGAGTATCTTTGTTTACATTTTTGGTTGGTGGTGTTCCTCTGATTGTTTCAATTAAAACAATGTACCTTGGCTCAAAAAAGGTTGAAAAACACTGATCTAACTGGACCCTTCTAAGCATGAAACCAGGTGACCCGTCTCCATGGCAACGGGTGGGCCATGTTGAATGCAGACTGCGGCGCAGCGTCAACTGGATCGGAACCAGAGAACCGACAGTGTTTGTTGTTTTCGCTGCAGCAGGAAGTGATTGTCTAACATCCCAGAACCGATGAGTAGGCGCCGCTTACTTCCTGTTTCTGCAGATAAACACGCTCTGTGTGTGTGTGTGTGTGTGTGTGTGTGTGTTTCAGGTTCTGCACAGCATGGTCTGCTGCATGGAGCGACCGCCGGCCACGCCCACAGGAAGTCTTCTGGTCCTGCGCTGCAAGGACTTCCGGGTCTTTCAGCTCCTCTTCCCGCTGGAGCGCGACTGCCTGGAGGTCCACACCTCCCTGACCCGTTTGTCCCGACCCGGTGAGTGTCCATCTGGGTTCGACCCGATCCGGCTTCCTGTCCTCCATCTCAGCAGCCAGAACTTCCCCTGGTTCTTCTGGGTTTCTGAAAGTCTGGATCAGAACGGTTGATGAAGAAGTCCTGGTGACATCTGGCTGCCTGGACGGAGGACAGCTGACCCGTCCCGGCTGACCTTTGACCCTTCCTCTCAGTGCGGTACAGCGAGCTCTACTGCCTGTCCTTCAACCCGAACGCCAACAAGGAGGAGCGCGAGGAATCCTGGAGCTTCATCGACCTGAAGGCCGACTACAGGAGGATGGGCGTTCCCAACAACCTGTGGGTCGCCACGGCAGCCAACAGCGAGTATCGGGTCAGCAGAACCAGAACCCTGCAGCTGCTCTCACATCAGCACAGAGAAGCTCATAGATCAGAGGTTTTGATTCCAGAACCAGGAAGAACAAACCGGGTCAAATTGTAATTTTACACACATTCTTTCAAAAATGAAAAACAGATTTAGATGAATTTTGATAAAACAATAAATATCAGCTGCTTGGTCAGAAGCAGAAGTGGAACTAAATGGGTTTTAGTCCAGAACCATCAATCTGATCTGCAGGGAGGACGTTTAACATGTCAGCAAGTTTATTATCCGCATGGAGTCAGATTCCCTGTAAACAGCTGATAAAGCCTGAACTCGGTACGATAAAACTGAAACTATGACTGTCACAATAAAACCTAAACTAAAACTGAACAATATTTAATAAACACGAGCAAACACACTAAGATTAGAACTCGTGACTGCCAACATGTCTCTGATTCCTGGTGTGTGTGTGTGTGTGTGTGTGTGTGTGCGTGCGCGCTGCAGGTGTGTGACACGTACCCCGCTGAGCTGTTTGTCCCGAAGTCGGCCACGCCCGCCGTCATCGTGGGCAGCTCCAGGTTCAGGAGCCGAGGTCGCTTCCCGGCTCTGTCCTACTTCCACCAGGACACACTGGTCAGTGGTGCACACACAAACACACACACACACACACACACGCTTTCAGCATCAGCAGCTGCACGTTGCGCCCTGCAGGCGGCAGTGTGTCGGTGCAGCCAGCCGCTGTCAGGGTTTAGTGGCCGCTGCCAGGAGGACGAGCTGATGCTGCAGGCGGTGATGAAGGCAAACCCAGGAAGTGAGTTCATCTACGTGGTGGACACCCGGCCCAAGGTAACACTCACACTCACACACACACACGCTGTGAGGGCCGCTACAGCCTGTGTGTGTGCAGCTGAACGCCATGGCCAACCGCGCGGCGGGGAAGGGCTACGAGAGCGAAGACCACTACTCCAACATCCGGCTGCTCTTCATCGGCATCGAGAACATCCACGTGATGAGGAGCAGCCAGCAGAAGATCCTGGACGGTGCGTGGCGCTCTGCCGGCGTCGCAGCACTCTGCTGCCCCCTGCCTGCCCTCATGTAGCGCTGCTCTTCTTCTCCTGCTGTAGTGGGGGAGATGCGCGCGCCATCCATGACCGACTTCCTGTGGGGGCTGGAGAGCTCCGGCTGGCTGAAGCACATCAAGGCGGTTCTGGACGCCGGCGTCTTCATCGCCAAGGTCTGAATTAACCAATAAGGAGAGAGCGTGAATACCTCCATCATCTCACTCAGTTTTACTCTGTATCCTCTGGTTCTGACCCGATTCTGGTTCTGACCCAGGCCTGGTTCTGACCCTGTCCGTGTCTCTCTGTCCAGGCTGTGGCGGATGAAGGTGTCAGCGTTCTGGTCCACTGCTCAGACGGGTGGGACCGGACGGCCCAGGCCTGCTCTGTGGCCAGCATTCTGCTCGACCCGTTTTACAGAACCATCAGAGGATTCATGGTACCGGTCCGAATCCCGCTGGCTTCAGAATTATCCTGCAACTCCTCCTGACCCGCTCTTTCTCCTCCAGGTGCTGATCGAGAGGGACTGGGTCTCTTTTGGACACAAGTTCTCTCATAGGTCAGTGAGCCGAACCGGATCAGGATCAGAACCAGGAAGCTCTAAAACCAGGACTGGATTCTTCCTGCATGGTTCTGTCCGCGGGTAGCTCTCAGTGTGTGGCCCTCTGCAGGTACGCCCACCTGGACGGCGACCCGAAGGAGGTGTCCCCGGTCATGGACCAGTTCCTGGAGTGTGTGTGGCAGCTGTCGGAGCAGTTCCCCTGCGCCTTCCAGTTCAACGAGCGCTTCCTGGTGGCCGTCCACTCCCACGTCTACTCCTGCCAGTACGGCACCTTCCTGGGCAACAGCGAGAAGGAGCGCCGGGACATGAGGTACTGCCGAGCCCGCCCGGGTCCGCCTGTGCTACGGTTCCTGGAGGCTCTGGGACCAGCCCGTTTCATGGTGGTTCTGCTTTGGTCTCCAGGCTCCATGAGCGCAGCCACTCGGTGTGGCCCCAGCTGTGGTCGGAGCGGACCCGGTTCTCCAACCCGCTCTATAAGGCCGAGCTGAGCCAGAGTCAGGGTGTGCTGAGGCCCAACACCTCCCCCTACTGCTTCAAGTGAGGAACTGCGGCTCTGCCAGGAGTGTTACTGTCTGAATGGATGGAGCGGCGGGTTAACGGTGCTGCTTCTCTCCAGGATGTGGAAGGGCCTCTACAGCCACCTGGAGAAGGCCACGCCCCCTCGACAGTCACCTGCCGACTTCCTGTCTGCCGTCAGGGAGGAGTCCCAGCAACTGGAGGAGGAACTGACCAATCAGCAGGAGGTACCGGCCGGAGGGACCGCCCACCACTCCGAACAAGGCATACAGCACACAAACACACCTTTAACACTGAGCTTCAGCATGGGCAACAGTCAGAACCCAGCAGCTGGACCCGACCAGCTGCAACGGTTTTCAAAATAAAGTTCAGTTTGTTTTAGTAGTGGAAAAATATCTGGATAGCCAAACAATGAAATCTATACATCCAAGTCCTCATTAATGCACACTGATGTACTCTGAATCATTTTTATAAGAAATTCATTTAAAAACGCGCATAATTATTACACTCTACTTATTTTTTTTAGGAAAATAGTTTTATGTATTTTTATGGGGTTGATAGTCTGACGCCAACCAGAATGTCACAAACGCTAAACTGACAATTCAGATTTTTTACCGATATCCGATTTTTACAAGTGATCGTTTATGCTACTAATTAAACACGCAGAAGAAGAACATAGTCGTCTTCTGGCAGTAAAGATGGCCGCCGCAGCGGACTGCTTATGACAGTAGAGATGGCCGCCTAAACGGTACCGGGACAGCAGCTGTTTCTCAAATTGGATCTAGTTCAGGTATCAGGTTCTCATGCTGGTACTCATCATCCAGGTTCTTTTGGGTTTTTAAAGAACGTGTGGTTCTGACCGATTCCGTTTCCTCTGTGTAGTTCTGATAGTAGAACCTCTATGTGTGGTTCTGTCTGCAGAGGCTGGCAGCGCTCACCGGGGAACCAATCAGGTGGGAGAGGACAGTGGCGGCGCGGAGGAGCAGTAACCGCCTCCCCATCACAGACAGTGGGCCGGACCCGCCCACCCGCTACTCTGGACCAATCGGCAGCTCCGAATCAGCCAATCAGAGCGCTCAGAGAGTAGACTCTGCCCCCTCTGGGTCGCCGAGGAGTCCGGACGCGGAGGACGACCTGGAGTCGGGCGTGGCCGATCTCAGCAGCCGCTCGTCCTGTGGTGGCGAAGACGGCAAGGACCCCGAGCTGGACTGAGGCTGTCCACGCTGCGCCGATTGGAAATAAGGGAAAACCAGAACCGGACCGCTGGATCCGGGTCAAAAACCACCCCTCATATAAACTGGTCGACTGGTGCTGCTTTATTGATTTAGATAAATGATGTTGACCGCTGTGGGAGGAGTTAACTCACAGCAATGCTTCAGATCTGGATCAGTCTCCATGACAACAGAGCCAGGTATGTTCAGCTGCTCCTCTCCGGATCCTACAGGACAGCTAAACCTGGCTCACAGAGAAACAGCCCATAATATGAACCCAAGATCACCATGGAGACGGAACCAGCAGAGATCACCATGGAGACGGTAACAGACCCTCCTGCTGGTTCTTCACAGCTTTGATTGGTGGTTTTATTTAAAACTGTAAAAGTTTTCACACCCCAGTGGAGCAGATCTATGTTTGCAGATGTATGTCAGTAGCTCTATGTCTTTAGATCTATATATGTTGCTCTATGTTGTGTTTTCAGAATAAAAGCTCAGATTCTCAGCTCCTTGGAAAACCTGGAACTGGACTCGGTTCACGTCTCCATGGCAACTCACTGCTGTAGTTTCTCCCTTCACCAACAACTCTGAGGACATGAAGACCTGGACCCGCCTCTTCCTCAGAACCCGGACCGGTGGTCGGTTTTGTATCGCCGACATTAAATAATCAATAAAGTTCTAATGAAGCTCTGATGTTCAAACAGAGATCTTCTCCAGAATGAATGATCCAGAGTGACTAGACAGAACCAGAACCTTCAGAACGGCCCCGGATCCTCCTCACTACAACAGCAGAATAGCAGAACCCTCCCTCTTTGGCCTACAGAACCAGGTCAGAGGTGAAAGTTGCATCACATCAGGAAGAGCGGCCAGCAGACACGGTGACCCGAGTCGGACCGCTGCTGGGTCGGACCGTTCTGCGTCCGTCAGAAAACAAACAGATCAATGAGGAAAAATCTCTCTGGTTCCAGAACCACGGAACCCATTTAAAGGTTCAGGTTCTTTGACAGAACAGGTTCCTGCTACACCACAAGTTCCACAGATACTGACTGCTACGCTTTACTCTGGTCATTTTCCACAAACTGCTGCAGAGATCTGGGCTCAGATACAGAACCAGAACCAGACGGTCCAAATGTAACCTGACGTGAACTGGTCCGGATCCGAGGAATCGCTGTTAATCATCCACGGTGTTCCTCAAGGCTGCATTGTTATCCCACTTTTATTATAAATTAAATAGTACAAACATCTGAAGGAAGCCTTATTAAGTATAAATTTGTATTTTAGACTGAAGTTTCTTCTGCCTGAAAACCAGAGATGATCAGAACCTTTTGGTTCTGACCCGACATTTAGCTGACGATCCATGAAGATTTTTATCATCTCTTTGATTTTTAGTCGTTTTAAATTCAGTTTTTTTCTTTATTGAGAATGTTTTGGAAATAATTGTTCATGCGACCAAAACCTTCTGGAGGTTCTGGAGAAGAACCCAGAACCGAAAACAGAAGCATTATTTCCTGTTTTATTGAGTTTCCAGCTTTTACAGTTCAGGAACATCAGACCAGGTTTCCCAGCTGGTCCCAACCACCGAACCGGACCAGAGAAATAAAAAAAAAAACTAAAATCTTCTGCAAGTTCTCATGCAGAAGGTCCAGTTCAGGCTGTTGCGCCCCCTTCAGGAGAAGAACAGTTCCTGGCAGAGCCGCTGCGTCTCCTCGGGACTCGACACCTCGTGGCCAACGGTCCGCGGGTCGCTGTAGATCTCAAAGTCGTTTCCTCCCTGCAGGGGAGCAAGGAGCAGCAGGAGGTCAGGAGTTCTGCTGCGGAACCGGACCGGTCCAAACCAGACGACAATTCAACCAGAACAGAATCAACAACTAGAAAAAAATAATTAAAATGTAAATTTTTCATAAATGAGAATCTGAAGGTTTCAGCTCCTTTACTCAGAACCCTCTAAAAAACCCAAAAAGACGTTCAGAATCTGGAGAGGTTCTGATTCCACAGAACCCAGCAGCAGAACGTTCTGGAGAGGCTTAAAGCAGTTGTACCACATACAACCCTGCACATGGTTGTGGCAGCATCATGCTGTGTGAAGATGGGTGGTATTATGGGATTGTTTAGATCAGAGCAGGGTTAGGAAGGCCTAGTCAAAGTCCAGACTCAGAATCAGTGTGTGGACTTTATGAGCTGCTGAAGAGAAACAGCAGCAGTTTGGTCTGCAGAGCTCTGACCATAAAGGCACACCACACTTTTCAGATTTTTATTTTTTAAAATGTTGAATCATTTTTCGTTCTGTTGGTCTGAAGCTTCGAAGCTCAATAAGATCCGGTTTGAAGAAATGGCAACATGCTTCTTAATTAGTAGTAATGTTCCAAATGTTGAAGCTGTTCCTGTAACACCTTCAGATCGAACCGGAGCGGACCTAAACCGGATCAG
>NW_015114602.1:90663-92676 GCF_001443285.1 Poecilia latipinna
TCCTCGAGGAATTTTAGTAATCGAGGTACTCGAATCATTCGAGGAATCGTTTCAGCCCTAATCCGAACCTGTGCACACATATTCAGTGTTCTCACCGGTTTGGTTTTATCTCCAAAGAAGTGGATGGTGGAGTAGTTGTCCTTGTCCACGATGTCCAGGCAGTAGCGCTTGTCCCAGCCGTCAGGGAAAACGTCGAAGCTGATCTGCCCTCCTACAGAGGAACAACTGGATCGTCAGCCGATCCGGACCGGATCGGGTCACCGTCCCGGATCGGTGGGCAGCGGACTCACCAATGGAAAACGACAGCCCTTTCCCTCTGAACTCCTCCTTCAGCACAGAAACAAACTTCTCCCGGATCTTCTCTCTCTGCAGGAAAAACACGAGCTGGTTTACGCTGCCGCACCAGCGGGAACAGCAGCATGACGCAGCTGAATTCTGGGAAACGCATGCGGTTCTGACCTGGTCCAGCTCGTAGAACTCCTGGCGCTCCTCCTGGCTGCAGCTGCGT
This sequence comes from Poecilia latipinna, assembly GCF_001443285.1. NCBI lineage: Eukaryota > Metazoa > Chordata > Actinopteri > Cyprinodontiformes > Poeciliidae > Poecilia > Poecilia latipinna. The sequence goes on from NW_015114602.1 coordinate 91,172, forward strand.
CCGATCGGAGATACGTTCAGCATCCCGTTCCGGAACTCGATGAACGTACCTCTGAGGAGAAAGGCCAACCGTTAGCTTCCACGGGCTAACCGTTAGCTTCCACGGGCTAACCGTTAGCTTCCACGGGCTAAGCGTTAGCTTCCACGGGCTAAGCGTTAGCTTCCACGGGCTAAGCGTCAGCTTCCATTTCTACACCACTCCATCAGAAACAACCAATCAGAGCCAGAGGAAGGGACTTTGCGTTGTCAATCAGGCTTGTGTATGGTCACCCTTTTTCTCTGCTATTTTGCAGCGTTTTCCCAGCCAGAAGTTAATTCTGTCTGCAGGACCATAGCATGGAATGAACTCCTGAACTACACTACAGCTAGTTTACTACTAGTCTGCCATGAAACAGCTTATAAAACAGTTTTCCTGGAATGGTAAGTTGAAAAATAAGGAAGAAAAAAAAAACAGAAACTGTCGCCAAGCATTAAATTCTCTACATAAATATTTACATAAATGTCTCATCAGAACCGCGTCAGGTCGGTACCTTTTCCTGGGCAGTTGGATCTTGGCCATGTAGTTCAGACAGAAGTTGATGAAATCCTGCAGCAGCTCTTCTCCCATGTGGGCCTGGATAGACTGAGACACAGACGACACAGTTAGCTTCCCCAGTTAGCGCCCCCTGGAGGACATTTTGTGCACCAGGTGACTCACCTGGACGGAGTGCAGCTGTCCATGTCTGTACGCCACCAGGCCGTTCTCGGCGAACACATAGTCTGATTTCTGGATGACTGAGACGGAAAAACAGGACGTCAAACCCAGACCGGTTAAACCTTCACCTCTGTCCTGGCTGAACTCCTCTTCCTCACCGTCTTCTCCCAGCTGCTCCTTGATCTTACTGAGGTCCGAGCCGCCAACCACTCCGACCCGAACCCGAGTCCTCAGCTTCTCCAGGAATGCCTTCATCTCTGGAGTCACACTCTGGAAACACAGACAAACACCAGGGGGCGCTCTAATAACCTGACAGCTAGTAGACCAGGCTATGTTTAATGTAAACATGCAGTGGGTAGGGCTTGGAGGTGGAGGCAGGGTCAGTGTTTAAAGGGGCAGGATTATATGTTTTCCAGGCACATATTGCCATTTTAGAGCACATCCATGTAGCTATATTAAATTCAGTTGTTATAAAAAATTCTATATACATCAAATATGACTTAAGAAATCTAACTTTGTAATTTTTATTCTTTATTTTTTATTTTGTAACCAGGTTGCTCTGTATTGCAGACTTCTGCCCTGGTCCCTCTTGAAAATGAGATCTAGATCTCAGCGGGGTTCACCTGGTTAAATAAAGGAAATAATTTCTGGAGCCGAGTGAGGGAGTCGCAGAGAAGCGCTGCTCTGTGAAGCCGAAGCTTGTTGGCCTGGAAACTGCAGCTCAGAGGAGGAGCTGTGCCTTGAAGGCGGAGCTTGGTTCACCCAGGCGTTTTGCACAGCTAAATGGTTGCCATGGAGATTAAAGGATTTCT
>NW_015114602.1:95923-106694 GCF_001443285.1 Poecilia latipinna
AATGGTTGCCATGGAGATTAAAGGATTTCTCAAACATGCATGAATGAGTCAAAGCAATACTAGTTGCTCTTTAAAAGAATAAAACCCTCACAAACAAAAAAGTGGAATAATGATAAAAAGTTAATAATTGTTGTTGGCAGTGAGAAACTGTCTCACTCCAGTAAGTTCTAATAGGTTTGTAATAGGTTTGATGTCAAAGAATGAAAGCTGCTGCAGGTTTAGCTCAGAGAGAAGTTTTTGTTTTGCTAGTGTACGTTTCTGGATAAAAAGAAGTGAAATGTGTCCTGATTCTTACCAGCTGTATTTATTTGCAATATGTCCTCTAAAAACCATCAAGCTGATCGGATGTTTCTGATAATCTGTAGGCAGAACACAAAGGGCTGGGACTCATTAATGCTACTTTACATCTATAACAGTTTTGTCAGAAGTTATTTTATTAATCTTGGTGTTAAAACAAGCAGTCTTTAATAAACTAACAAAGAGACAGGGACAGAACTGGTACTTCTTTACTGGACCAGGTCAGAGACCAGTTAACTCACTGATCCAGGTTTCAGCAGTTAGCAGGATGCTAGCGGAAAGAAATGGAAACTGGGGCTTTTGGGTCAAACTCAAAATTAATAAACACATTAAAAGCTTGTTATTGGTCGATCATCTGACAACAGTTTAAAATGACTAATCAGCCACATATTTAAGTACAAAACTAAATATTTTAGCAAAATTATATGATGGGGTTTTAAAAAAAAAACTACAAGGGAGTTCAGTTTTTGTGTTCCGCCAGATACTTCCTGTTACATGTAGACGCTAGTTAACCGTTCCGTGTTTGAAGAAGCCATTATAAAGATAAATAATAGAAAACACAAAATATACTTATTTAAAAAGTTGTTTAAATACGTTTATGTAAACGGCGTGAGTTTTGCTTTTTAAATGGAACCAAGTGTGTTTTATGTTTCCCGGAAGTTCATCAATAGGCGGACAGAGACGGCACGTGGAGCCGGAAGTCGCTCTGGCATCTGCGACGTGTTTCTATGAACGCAGGTATTTGTTTGTGTTTACCTGTCTCGCGGCCGTCAACGTGCCGTCTACATCAAAGAGGCACAGCGTGCTCATGTCCGCGGTGTTCTGGCTCATTCTGTCCCTCCGGTCAATCTGCTCCCTGTTGCCCGGGCGCGCGGCTGCTTGCGGCACTCAGTAATGCTGTGATTACCCCGCCGGCTCGGTTCGGCTCGGCCCAGAGCTACATCCCAGGACTCAGAGTCGGTGTCAAACTGCCGGAAAATGTGCGGATCAGCTCCTGTGTGGGAGTTTCTAGCCAATGAAAGTGCTCCCCGAAGCGGCGTCACGTGACGACACAGGGGCGTTGATGCCGCGTTGAGTCAACGTCATAAGGTATGCTGGATTTACGGGTATGACAGATAGTCAGAACACCTGACTTTGGTTGAGAAAGATCACATTTTTGTAGCATTTTTAAAGCAAACTTTTTGTTCCTTTTTATTTTATCTCCTTAGTAGTAAACAAAAAATATTACAATTTTCTTGAAATCAACAAAATAGTTTGATTTTTGTGGAAAACGGACCAGTAAATTATAGCGTATATAAATATATAAGACAAAAAAAGTTTTTTTTTGTTTGTTTTTTTTTGTATGATTACATTAGTACAAAACAAGGTCAAAAAATTGAGGGGCAGATAGTTTTTTCTCATTTGGGCTGCATACGACTTTGAGTAAAAGCAGATTAATAATTCCTCCAAAATTAAGATGAATGCAAGAACTTGTAACAAATGGGAATCTATTTTGAACTGGATATTGTTTAAAGATGTTATGTGTAAAAAAAAGTTGCTTTGAAAAATGAAAAATGTTTTCCAGGCCAAATTTACTCAATTCTAGAATTGACGCCAGGGGGCAACAATCCTTCAGAGGGCCACAAATGGCCCCCGGGCCACACTTTGGACACCCACGTCCTGCAGGAGCTCTTTCTCCTCCTGAACCAAAGCTAGAATTAATTTGTGTCTGGAAGCTGGAAGGAACAGTTCAGTTCAATTAAAACAATTTATCCAAAAAGAATAAATAAAAGCCAATGGAAGTTTTTTTTCCCAAAAGATGCTGTGGGAAGGAAGGATTTCCAGTAGCAGTCAGTATTGCAGCAAATCTGAAGATGCCTCTGACTAAAGCGTTGTTGCTGTGTGACATGCTAACCTGCTAACAGCATCCAGGCAGCAGAGATGACATGGATTATTCCACCCACTGATCCAGATCCTTTGCTTTTGCTTTTGTCCACCATGATGGATGGAAGAGTTGGTTTCAACTTCCTCCTTCTCTCTCTGCTTCCTGTTCATCTCCTCTTGGATTTGGTGTCAAAGTTCAGGTATTAATTTGAGTTTCTGGAGAAGCTAATCAGCTGCTCCCATAGCCGACATTGTTGTCATGGTTACCAATCATATCGACTGTCTGAAGTAAAACTGTAACCCTTCCAGCTGCAGCATCCAGAACAGAGCTAAACCTGCTGCCATCAGCGGGGGGCGCTGTTCTGGTTGGAGGCTGTTGTATCCGGAATTTGCTTCTTTTGGTTCTGATCCATTTCCCAAGAGCGCAGCAGGTGGACCGGTAACCTGAGGAAGCGCCATTTGTCCTCCTCAGTCACAAACAAACAGGTTTACAGGCACACTAGCACCACCTGAGGTGAAACCGGGTATTACAGCAACACCCTGGTTCTGGCTCTGGTTCTGGTTTTGGCTCTGGTTCTGACTCTGGTTATGACTCTGGCTCTGGTTCTGGTTCTGGCTCGATGTTTTTTCCTCTCAGATCCGTTTACTGATCATCTAATTCTGTCTCATTTGATTCATCATCAGTTTCTTTCTGTTTTCTGTCAAATGAAGCTGAAATTTCTCCTTTTCAAACACATTCAGGTATTTTTTCCTTCCTTCTCTGATTGGCTGGAGTCCAGCTGAGCTGATCTAAAAATAACGATGGAGTCACATTTTCACCTTATTTTACCTGAATGAACGGTGTTTATATGAATTTGAGCATTTTTAGATGAACATTTTGAGCTTTTCACTGATTTTATCGTTGTCAGTTTTAGTCCGGAGCTCCCTGAAGTGAACTGAATGTTTTCAGAAACGGAGATTTAAAGCTGGCAGACTTTATCCAGCTTATTGTCTGTCTGAGGCTGCAGACGCGACACTGACATGGTCACAAATCACGGTAAAAAACATGATTTATTACACACAGTACCTGCAAGTCAGAGCAGCAAAAGAATAAATACAAATAGGATTAAAAGACCACAGTAAGGGTGAACAGTACTTTTAATTCATTTTTGTTTTTAATAAGTGTATAGGATTGAGAATATATTCCAAATCAAAGAAGTGTGTGGGTAAGTGAGATTATTAAAAAAAAATTTAAATGTGCATAACATTTATGCATAAAAAACAACAATAGACTATTTATTAGAACAGAAAAACCTCAGTAAAAGCAGCAGGGGTGTGAATACTTATTGAGTTTCTGGGAGCAGTGCTGCCTCTAGTGGTCTGAACCCCTCACTACCTTCATAACCTTCAGTCTAGCTACATAAAATGAAATTTGATATTAGTTTTTACAAGGTACCTGTTTTGTTTCTACTTTTAGGTTGAACAGATGAATAAAAACATCAAGATTTTGCAACAAAAAAAAGCCTCATTTCCAAGAATAATGGATCTTAAAAAAATGTTTAGTCATTCGATTGTGGCTAAAACGTGTATTCATTAGTAAGTAGCTATATATATAAACATTGGTTGGTTATTTATCAGTTTTTGCCAAATTATTAAGAGCCATTCTGGACACTTAGAGGAGCCGCAAGTTGTAGAAATTATCAAGCGAACTGAATTATCAGCAGCTGGGAGGAAGGATCTGTGATGACGCTTGCTTTGTGCATTTAGGATGTAGCAGCTCTGCAGGAACAGCTTCATACACGGAGGGGAGATGCTGCCTATCAGTGATGATTTTGGAAATGAGAATGTATTGTCATTCAGCTTCCCTGGTTATGTAAAGGTTAAATGTTAAATGATTCTGGCTCCCACCACCTCTGGGTTGGGAGGGATCTGAGGACAGAGCTTATCTAACCTCTTCCACTGAGCTGCAAATAAACTGACACCATGCTGAAGGATGAAGCCACCTCAGAGTCCGAAATATCTAAACAAATGTCTCAAATAATGTGCTCATTTTAGTTAGAAAAAAAAAAAACATTCTCAGGATAAAAAAAACAAACATTTAATTAGATTTTACACTCAAAATAAAAATCTCAAACAAGTAATTAAATAGTAAATAAGTTAAATTTGACTAAAAACATAAAGTATGGTCATTTATATTCAGGGGACATATATTTGGTTAACTTCATAACAACATTATTTTATTTGACCATTTATTTTATTTTACAGCATTTCATCATTTAAAAGGAAACTTGTGACAAAAAGCTACTTCCACCTGCAGTCCCTGGACAGGATGATGACGGTTTAATATAATTTAACAGATTATTAAGTGATGAAAAGCCAGAATATAAATTAATGCCATATTCCTGACTACCAGTAGTTCATTTTTGTCCTCTGTACAGGCCATTTCTAAACTTGAATATCTCCCACCCCCTGCATTCTACTGAATTAATTCCTTTTGGTATCTGGAGGACATTTAGGGCTTTTCAATGATACCACATGTGAAGGGGTGGGACTTTTGTACGTATCTTTTTCTAATTCATAAAAATTGCGTTCATCAGTAATAACACATTTTATGGGAAGAGACAAAGAAAGTGCATAAAACCTTTTATTACCTTACAACGAATGTGGGATTTAAAAAAATGGTGATTGGACAAATTTTTTTTCCTGGTAGTCAGGAGGATATGTGCAATAAATCATTGTTCATATTTCACTAAAAATAAGCAAACCAATCAAGCTAGAATGATAGAATCTGATATTAATTCTTCTAGTTTGCCTGAACTTCATAGTTTGTGTTGCGGCTGTTTGTAAACTGGGGAAAATGTCAATAAAATCCACTTAAAATCACTTTATTGATTCTGAGGGGAAATTAAATTTTGTTGGAGCTCAAATTATCCAGGTTTCTAATGCAGAAAGTTCTGCAGCAGTCTGTATTACAGTGAGTGTGAGGAAACCTCTGACTGAAGACACTGGCAGTCTCATGTATAAATGCCCTTAATTTTCTTGATTTTATGAGAAATTGTTCTTTTCACTATCATCTCCAGAGGTTCCGAAGTCTCATTTCACCTTTGACCTTGTTTCTCCTGAAACATATAGCCATTAGCCATTTCCATTGTTTTGTCCACATTCAAGATGGCTGCTCCCTCACCATTACTCTTGGTGTGCTCTTTTTCTTGTCCATAACTGAAAACATTGTTTAATCAACTTCCAGCTGTGATTCAAATTCACTGACTGTATTTTTTTCATGCAGCAGCTTTTAAATTTCTCCACATTTTCATGCATGTGGTCTGATGATCACCACAGAAGCTCCGCTCTGGTTTCCTAATGTGGATTTTAGTCGATAACCTGGTTTCAGTTTCTTTGAGGCTGCAGAACATCATCAGACTTTACCATACAAATAGAAATTGTCCAGATTCTGTCTTTTGCAAACTAAGCTGGAGGGCAGGTTGCATTCAACAGCATTCTTAATTAACGATGACTAGATTTTTAAGCAGCCATTTGCATGAACAAAAGAGAAGCTGTTGAGGTTCTTGTTTCCATGTACCCCACCCCCTTCCCACCAGGAACAATGAACCACCAGTCCAGATGAGATCCAACTCTTCAGAGGCCTTTAATCATGTAGCAAAGCAAATTCTGATACTGGGACAAACAGCCTTTGGTTTACTTGTATGCATTCATTGAAACTTGAACAATGTCATATCAAAGTTTTACAAACTCCTATACTATAGATATCTCCACAGAGGATGAAACTGAGTTTAAAAATAAAGACAAAGTCATTAATTTTGGGCATATGAGGAACAACAATGAAAAGAGAGCCAGTCTGAGTATAGATCAGCTTTTAAAAGTCACAGATGAAGTTTAAAGATGACTTTAGCGGTCACTCAGCTACAGACTCAGATGGAAGCGCAGCTCATATCGGGTCGACCCACTGTAAAACAGAACTGAAACCGGGGCTGAGTGTAACTGCTAAGGCTTCGTGTCGACTCCTGTTTCAAAAAACAACAAACGGTCGAAGGAGCAGAGAACGACATTTTTTTAATCTCCCTCAGCAGCTGCAAACAAAGGGCGATTCCTTTTCGCGCCGTATGTTTAAAAGTCCAGCACAGCCAATCAGCGATGGGATAGAACACACAAACATGAACGCGCTCCTTAAAGGAATTCAGCCAATCACAGCTCAGAATGAGTTCTGTGCCCCCAGCGTTTACGTTTAAATGATTGATTTTGACCAATCAGCGGGGAAGGGGGAGGAGCTACAGAACCAGTTTTAGGCAGTGACAAACAGTTGCGCTTTCTTCCTCATTCAGTCCTTTACAGCTTGTGTTGAAGAGAACAGGTAAGAGACGTTGTTTCTGGCTAAATCAGCGGATTTTTTTGTCGCCATTTATGTTAAATAAGTGTTTAGGTTGTTTGTGGCCCTTAATCCGTTCTTGTCGATCGAGTTCTCAAGCTTAAGCTCCGGGAGCGAACTTTTACGGCCATTTTTGGCCGAAAGTGTAAATCTCAGCGTAATGAAAACGAACTTTATAATAAAGTAATCAGCGTCGGTTTCTAAGAACGAAAATGGGTAACTATAGTTTACGATGTTTTGCGGTGTGTTTTGGGTGGCGCAGTTGGTGCGTAACAGGCAGTTGAAACGCCATTTGGCTGCGCAGTGCAAACACGACGGAAACTCCGCAGTTTGCGCCTGAAACGGGCTGCAGGTCTTTTCTGACTGGGTTCCGTTTGTTGTGGTATCAGTCCGAGCCCATATGGAGTTCTTGTGTTTAGGAACTGGGCTGAGCGGTTCTGCTGGGGAACTTTTGGCGCAGTTGGGCGGTTTAGGCGGGAAGATACAAAATGGAGTCGCGTCTTTTTGTCCCGAAGAGCCAGAAATCCGATTAGCGTCTGAAGACGACTCCTCCCGGCGTCTGGCTGGCTGCCTTAGGCCTCATTAACATGTAACACTCATTAAATGCAGGTCAAAGGTCACTTTGCACAAACTTTAACACCTTATGAGGTTTATGATAACTTTTAGCGGGTTTAGAAGGTACACACTGATTCTTATCAAGGGTGTTTACATTATTTTCTCCAACTGTTTCAATTAATGCAAGACTTAAGAATACAATTAAAATACATCTCGGTGAAATCTGAAAAGTTTAAGTTTGACTTAAATTGAACATGTAATGAGAAAATATAAACTTAAAGTTGATGGTGCCTTTTTAAGTACTGAAATAAGTTATAAACATTTGAAGTTGCAAAATGTGAAGATCTGAGTTTATTGGCTAAATTCGTATAAAGCATTTAAAAACTCACTTTATATGCTCTGCTCCTCAGAGGCTAAGCTAATGCTAAAACTCCATCATTGAGTTTGAAATAGTCTTTTCCCAATCTCTTAGTTATTCTCTTTAAAGAGTAAGCGCCACCATGACAAAGGACCCCAATAAGCCCAGAGGGAAGACCTCTGCCTACGCCTTCTTCGTTGCAACCTGCCGCGAGGAGCACAAAAAGAAGCACCCAGGAACCAGCGTCAACTTCGCAGAGTTCTCCAAGAAGTGCTCAGAGAGATGGAAGGTAAGTGGCACTAACCTGAATGTTTCCCAGTAAACTGGGAACTCTGGAGGACTAAAATGTTTTGTTTTGGAAGACGATGTCAGCCAAGGAGAAGGTGAAATTTGACGAGATGGCCAAGAACGACAAGGTCCGCTATGACCGAGAGATGAAGTCCTACGTTCCCCCGAAAGGAGCCAAGAAGGGCAAGAAGAAGAAGGACCCCAACGCACCCAAAAGACCTCCGTAAGTCGGCGCTCTGATGCGGTCTGTAAAGAGTCTTCTGTTATTTATATGTCCATCTTTACATCTGCAGCTCCGCTTTCTTCGTCTTCTGCTCCGACCACCGTCCCCGGATCAAGGAGGAGCATCCCGGCATCTCCATCGGTGACATCGCCAAGAAGCTGGGCGAGCTGTGGGCAACGCAGGGCACCAAGGACAAGGCGCCCTACGAGGCCAAGGCCGCCAAGCTGAAGGAGAAATACGAGAAGGTAGGCACCCAGATGAGAGGAACCAGCTAACAGGAAGGTAGCGTGATGCTAACTGGAAGCTAACAGCTCTTCCTCCTCTTCCTCAGGATGTGGCCGCCTACAGAGCCAAAGGCGGCTCAGGGAAGAGTGACGCCGGGAAGAAGAGTGGCCCTGGCCGGCCCCCAGCCAAGAAGGTCCAGCCTGCCGACGATGACGATGATGATGACGAAGATGACGATGAGGAGGAGGATGACGATGATGATGACGATGATGATGAATAAGTGTCATGTGAAAGGATGTGAAGTTTGCGATGCATTGTTCAGCTTAAACCCGTTTCTTTTGTGTGTGGATGATTGCAACATTTAGCCTGCTGTCCCTGGTTCTGGTCCGGTTCTGCCGGACCGGGTCTCCTCCTTTCATTCAGGGATTTAGTTTCTAGCCTCCCTTTAGTCCGTGTATGTTTCTACTGAACTCGGGTTGTTCCACCTTGTGAACGGCGCTGAACTGGACTGAAGCGCCAGCGGACGGCAGGAAGACATTTTGTTTTTTAAAGCTTGGTTCTGGAAGCACTGCTCGCGTTCTGTTCTAGTGGTGCCGTTTTCTTTCCCACTGTCGTTTTACCACCAGGATGTTTCTGTAGCTTCATTAAGATGTTGGCAGCCATTTTAAAGTGGAACTTTGAAACCTGTAGAACGAATTTTTCTTTTTATAATAAAATTTTGTATATTGATTATAATTGGAGTTTGTGATTATTCCACATGTTCAATTTTCTGTCAGATCTGCTGAATAATAAACAGGAATTTAATATCTAAACCGTTTCTGCGGCATGTTTGAGTTTTGCTGTGCAGCAAACAGATGTGACTCCGTGCCTGGTTGGAAAGAATCCAGCAATGATCCAGAGGAGCAACTGTCGCAGCCCAACAACCAGGGAAGGCTGAGGGGTTTCAAACTAGTGGAAAGTTAGCTGGAGGGAAAACCTTTAAATTTGGATGCGCCAGCAGCTGGACAGAAGCAGAGTGACCGATTCTCCTGAAACCAGGCAGTAATTCAACCCAAACATCTTAAACCTGGATTCTCTGACTGAAACTGAAAGGATAATCTAACTTAATCGAAAATCCTGCTATTTGTTAATCTACACAATTTTTTTTTATTTCTATCCTTTGTGGATCCAAGCCTCAAATTTGGTACTTAAAATGTCAGTAAATTTCCTCTACATATTTTGTTTTATGGTGTAAAATTAAGGAAATGACTTTCATATGAGCAAAAAATAATGTGGGGTTACAATCCAGTGATAAGTTTAATTTTTGTGTTTTGAGTTCAGGTTAAAGTAAATACTACCCAATTATCAAAGGGTAATTTCATGCCCAGCCAATCAAACCTGGGGACCAAATCTCCTTCTGCCCAAGGCCCCATGCCACCTGGAGCCACCCCTGCTTCTGGAGCTAAATTTCCTCAAAAACCGCAGTAACATGAAGTTTGATCACTGATTTATCTGTTCTTTTTATCTGTATTTAAAAGTTGTGAATGAATTTAAAGGATTTGGATTCTGATAAGCTTGAACCTCCAAACAGGAAGAGCGCTGTGACTGACGTTCCCAGCAGCCAATAGCTGTTTAGTAACGGCCATCTGGTGGGCCAATCAGAGGCGCCGCTGCGTTGGTCCCGGCTCTCTTGGACGAAGCTGAGCCGCGGCGGCAGCGGGACTCCATTCAGCACCTGTGAGCTGTCCACCGCGGACCGGCCTGGTGACATCTGACGGTAAGACCGGAACCAGACACACACCAGAACCACTCCAAAAACAGAACCAGGCCGCTGGAAAACAATAACGAACACAGCGCGACAGCGGAGACAGAGCAGATGCTAGCCGCGCGTCCGTCACCGCGCCGCCGCCGCGCTGCCGCCTATGCGTCGCGCAGAGCGTCTTCCAGGGATTAGTTGGTGTCGCTGAGACCTGTTGCCGGTTCTGCCTCCTCCTGACACCCGGCCTCAGTCCCCAGACCTCCGTCCGGGTGAAGCGGCAGCTCGGCTGCATCTCTATCAGTGATTAGGTTTAACACGAACCCGTCCGGTCCGTTAGTCCAGTCGCGGCTCGCGAGGAGAACCGTCTTTGTCACGAGTGGGCTCGTGCAGTGTGACACAGGGAGGATGTCTGGATGAAAACCCAGACACCCGAACCAGTCCTATCAGAACCGGGCCCGTTTCATGGCTCTGGATCCTGCTGGGAGTTCTGGTCTCACCTGGAGGCAGAACTGGGTTTACTGGAGCTGCGCAGTTACAATGAATCATCACGGAACCGGCGGGGCGGACCAGAACCGCCCTACCGGTTCCAGCTGAGGTCCATAAAATTCCAGCTTCAGAACAGAATAGGTTTTAGATCCAAGCTGAAGGCTAGGATGATCCAAACCCGACCAGAACTGGACCTAAAGATGTCCAGAACGTGAACAACATGAGGGTTCTGGACTGAACCGGGCCCGTTACTTAGAACCTGGTCCATATACATTCCCACCCTCACCCAAACGGTGAACCGATTGCAGTTTTCTGGCCGATCCTCAGAAATCCTGACCTGCTGATTCCGTTTTTTTGTCTGAAAAGTTGATAAAT
>NW_015114602.1:109901-117013 GCF_001443285.1 Poecilia latipinna
GAACAGCGCAGCAGGAGAATGCGATTAAAAGGCCGCCTGTCACGGCAAGACATTTCTCTAGACAAATTGTCCCAGAAGTTATTGTGATAAACGATAATATTGTTGTCCTGAGACAATTTTCCAGTAATATAATGATAATAGCATAATAATGCACATTCTCACAGATGAATAATCTTTAAATTCTAACAAACATTTAATGTTGGACATTTTATAAGACATTTTCAATATCCACAATAAACAAACAACACAACAGAAATAACAAATGAAATGAATTATGAAAACAAAATTGTTCTTCAAATATAAGGACTGGTTGAGACCAAAATACCAGACCGAAAACTTTTATCATCTGTATTTTGGTTTTGGTAGGAAGAAAAAAAACAGATAAATTATGCACAACAGACATATCCCCCTTTTTCACGGCAGTCTGAACGATCTGTTCACCCAACAACAAAATATGATTTGTGCTGCTTTACTATGTGGAAGTAAATTATGTCTGATTGTTTTAGCATAAAATTTGAAAAACACTGACATGACTGTTCAGAGTGCAAATATTAGTAAGATAATTTTGTTTGCTTGAACAATAAAAAAACAACTGATTATATTTACAATAAGTGCCAATAAAATCTGTGAAACAACAGAAATATGACCTAAAATGAATAATTCTGTGCCAATCCCAACAGGGATGTGAACATTTATTGAGTTTGTTGGGAACTGTGATGGTTTTAGAAGAAGGATCTGAGTTTACGCTGCTTTGTGCACTGAGGATGCAGCAGTTTGTCATTGAAGAAAGATCCAGATTCAGGAATGAATGAAAATAATCAGAAATATGTCATGGTGAGGAGCGAAGAAAGAGCAGAAAACATGAAGAGTCCAGAATAATAAAAGTGTGCAGGTGGATCGTGTGTTTCTCCGTCAGCACTCGTCAGCCAGTCGAGCCTCCCTGATTCTGCTAATGAAGAGAATCAGCATGTAAATCAGCCGATTTGCGCCTGACAAGACGAGGTCAGGGGAAAACTGGCCCGCAGGTGTTTGAAGATCTTTGATTGATAAATGTTTTCATCCACAGCAGCATTAGTCAGCTGGTAAAATGAAGAGAGGATTTTCTGCATTACAGAGGCAGACGTGCAGCTGCAGATGTGCAGCAGGTGCCATGCGTCTGCTGAGCGTTAGCAGCCGATCAGCAGCAGAGCGATCCAAGCGCAGCAGAGATTAATTCAATCTGCTCTGTAATCATCTTAGCCTGCAGCCTGCAGGTGGAAAAGCGAACCGAGCCTGGAGCCGTCCGCGTGTTTTCACGTTAAAAACTGCAGAAACGTTTTATTATGAATCTGAAAGGAACAGAAAATAATGAGCAGGTAAACTGAACCTTACGAACCACCTTACGAACAACGACTACCATAAAACAGAATAAATATCAAAATCAGTCAACACAAAAAACCTGTAGCTTAAGGATGCAACAAGCTATTACTTTAGTTTTTGATTAAGTAATCTATTAATTTTGGCTATTAATCAGGTAAAAAAAAAAAATCTGTTCTGCCGATTCGTCATGAAAGCCTTTTTTTGTACAATTTTAGAAGAATGTTTGTTGACTATTTGTGGATTAAATGATTAATAATTGGATTGTATAATGTTACTAAAAGGAGATTTTATTTTTACGGAAGGTGAACCAGGTGAAGTTAAGTCTGCTACTAAACACATACAAGGTTTTTTTAATCTTAGATGCTAAATGGTTATATTTGTGTCCAGCTTTGGCTTCATGATGCTCTGATCTTTTTAGAGTCGATTCACTGACTACTAAATTAGTTGGTGATAATTTGAATAATTGCTTCATCCGATTAATCGTTTCAGAATTGCTAGCTTCCGCTAACTAAAGCCAACAAACACGGTTCTCCTTCCTTCAGATTCATGTGTTCATATTCATGCGTACATACTGTCGTTGCTGATGGAGGCGGGCCGTTCCAGGTCTCTGCAGGTGAGGATGGCCAAGGTGAAGCAGGTGGGCCTCCTGGCCGCCGGCTGCCAGCCCTGGAACAAAGACGTGTGCGCCGCCAGCGGAGACCGCTTCGCCTACTGCGCTACGTTAGCCATCTACGTCTACCAGGTGAGGTCATGAGGACCGCTTCATTCATTCATTCATTCATTCATTCATTCATTCATTCATTCATTCATTCATAAATATCACAAATTCAATCAAAAATATTTATTCAGCAAAAAAATCCAGTTAATTAGCTTCCAAGGTAAATACTTAGCTCCATGAATGTTTAGCGGACAAGCTAACTATATGGCTGTGAACTACACAGTTAGCTCTGAGCTATGCAAATAATTAGTTAGCTAATTAGCCAAAGAGGTTTGGAAGTCCCAGCTTTTATTGTGGTTGCCCACTTCCGGTTATTGGAAGTGATTTTGGCATGTTAGCCAAATGTTTAGCTTGCTAACTAACTAGTTTGAAGCTAAATGTTTAGCTTGAAACCGTGACGTTTATGAATGAATGATTAACATGGTAAAAATGTGACTTTGAAAAATGAACCCTCGTTTTTTATTTTATGACAGGCTAATCAAACCAAATTATTGGTGTTAACCGTTAACTGTGTAACTTTGTGCCTCATAATTACACACCGACCTTTAAAAGTCAAATTGATCAAATCTGCTGCCGTCTACACTGGTTGTTGTTTTTCTGTTGAAGACGCAACTTCCTGTTTTTGATTAGATTTCTAAATTTATGTCACAAAAGTTGCAGCACATGATGTTTTCAAGACAACATCATCGGATAAAATTTAGTTTTTGTTATAAGTGAAGTATATAAGTGAAGCTTTGAAAATTTGAGCAGGATGAACCAAACCTGATCCAGAAAGTTCTCCTCTGACGGCTGCTCACCTGTCTGAGGAGGGAGCTGCTTCCCAGGACTGATCCCTGAGGGACTCCCTTGCTCACCTTTGACCTTGGCGGGTAAAGCAGATGTTTGTTTGTGTGCAGCTGGACCAGCAGTACAACGAGTTCAAGCTGCGCTCCATCATGTCGGAGCACAAGAAGACGATCACGGCCATCAGCTGGTGTCCCGACAATGCCGACCTGTTCGCCTCCGCCTCCGCCGACAACCTGCTCATCATCTGGAACGTGGCGGAGAAGAAGGCTGCCGCCCGGCTGGACAACACCAAAGGTAGGCGACCGACAGGGACTCTCACCTCTGACCTCTGAGCCATCCTCCTTCCTCTCCAGGCGTCCCCGTCTCCGTCAGCTGGTGCTGGAACTCGGCGGACGGCGTGGCCTTCGTGTCGCAGCGCGGCCCGCTTTACGTCTGGGACTACCGAGGGTCCGACGCGGCGGTCACCGTCCACAAGGAGGCGCACTCCTTCCTGTCGGACATCTGCCTGTTCCGCTGGCACCCGAGCAAGAAGGGCAAGCTGGTGTTCGGACACACCGACGGGAGCCTGTCCGTCTTCCAGCCCGGTAAGTCCAGACCCGCGCTCTGGGGGAAACTAAGTTCACCCCCATTTCTAAGTTCACCCCTAAAGACATCTCTTATTTTGAGCTTTATTTAAACAGTTTGCATTAATTTCCAGTTATGGTCTGAGAGTTTGTTTAATGGGTTCAGTGGTTTTCCGCCTGAAAAGGCTTGAGAAATACTGATCTAGAGAGAATGACCTTTGACCTCTACCCTGCTCAGTGAGGCCTGTAGAGTCTGGAACGAAGTGCTGAGATTGGACAGGAAGCTTATTGTCGGTTTTGGCTCAGCGTAGCTTCGTAGTCTGCAGCTTACATTCTAGATTTTCAGATATCTAGCAGGTAATTATGAAACTGATTTTATGATAACTCAGCCTGCCGTACACGGTTGTTCCTTTGACCTTTAACCTCTACAGTTACATGGTCCTGTAAAACTCTCAGAAAACAGAAAACGTTCTGATAATAGATTATAATTTGTACTTTTGAATACTTGAGTATTTTTATAAGTACTTCAGTACTTCACTACTTTCGCTGGTAGTTGAGTGCCAATATTTTACTCAAGTACCAGAGCTGGGTTAGGGTTAGGGAAGTACTTTGCCCTTCACTGGTTGTTTCTCTGACCTCTGACCTTGGGATGAACCTTCTCCCAGGTGTTTTCTTCTCTGGGGGGTGATACACTTTGTATGACCTTTGACCCCTTCCCAGATTGATGAGCAGTTCTACTTCCTGCCCTGCAGTTTGGTAACGTCTGACCTCTGACCTCTGCTGTGTGTCCAGGCAGTAAAAGCCAGAAGCATGTCCTGCGTCCAGAGTCCCTGGAGGGGACGGACGAGGAGGACCCGGTCAGCGCCCTGGAGTGGGACCCTCTGTCCACCGACTACCTGCTAGGTACCCTAACCCCGACCCGGAGCCTCAGTGCAGACGCAGCCTCAGGTTCTGATCGGGTTCTGATCCGCCGTCTTCTTCTCCTGCAGTGTCCAACCTCCATAACGGCGTGCGGCTGGTGGACAGCGAGGGACTGTCCTGCATCACGTCCTTCTGCTTCCCGTCCGCCGCCGCCTCCGTCCAGTGCCTGGCCTGGGTTCCCTCGGCTCCGGGGATGTTCATCACCGGCGGTGAGAGGCGCTGCAGGACCCTGGCTCTGAATGAAACCTGATTGGTGGTGAGACGTGTTCTTTCTGCAGACTCGCAGGTCGGCGTGCTGAGAGTTTGGAACGTGTCTCGCTCCACGCCGTTGGACAGCTTCAAGCTGAAGAAGACAGGATTTCACGCTCTGCACGTGCTCAGCGCTCCACTGGCCAAAAGACGTAACTACACCTCCGATAACCCAACACGTAGACTGAAGCTTCATTTATAACCTAAACAATTAATCACTATTAGTCGATTATGGAAATCTCAGCTAAATTAGTCATTCTTTAATCTTAGAATGGAGTAAAAATTTTAAAAAGTCAATTTCAGAGCTGTAATTAGGTCAAAACTGTCCCCCAGTTTTCCTGCTGGATCTCTGGATCGATGCTCAGGCTGACCACCTCTGCTCCCCTCTGCAGCTCAGAGCTCCAGTTCTCCCAGTAAGAGCCAGCACACCAGTTCCACCAGCGAGGCCGTCCCTCCGCCGACCCTGTCCCAGAACCGGGCCTTCTCTCTGCCGCCCGGCCACGCCGTCTGCTGCTTCATGGACGGCGGCGTCGGACTCTACGACATGGGGGCCAAGAAGTGGGACTTCCTGAGAGACTTGGTACTCTGCAGGCTGAGTGGCTGGCAGGACAGGAAGTGTCTCGGTTCGCTCTGACGTCTGTTTTTAAATTCCAGGGCCACGTAGAAACCATCTTTGACTGCAAGTTTAAACCCGATGACCCCAACCTGCTGGCGACGGCTAGTTTTGATGGAACCATAAAAATCTGGGACACCAACACACTGACGGCCGTTTCTACGTCCCCTGGCAACGAAGGCGTGGTTTACTCTCTGTCCTGGGCTCCAGGTGGATCAGCTGCTAACACACTGCTAATATCAGCTAATGTTAGCATACCAGCTAATGTTAGCATACCAGTTAATGTTAGCATATTAGCTGGTGTTAGCATATTAGCTAATGTTACCATGTCAGCTGTTAATTTATGAGCTAATGTTAGCACATCAGTTAGTATTGGCTTTTCAGTCAATGATAGTATATCAGCTAATAATATTAGCATATTGGCTAATGTTAGCATACCAGCTAATGTTAACATATAAGCTAATGTTAGCATTTGAGGTTATGTTAGCATATCTGCTAATGTCATACCATACATTGCACATACTAGCTAATGTTAGGATGTTGACAATTGTTGAGATATCAGTTTATGTCAGTTTATAGACTGTTAGTTTATCAACTAGCATTTACTATTCTGTGCTAACAGTAGTTAATATGCTAATTAATAATAGCTGATATGCTAATAATGATATACTATTGTTAGTAAATATATTATTATTAGCAAATGTATTTAGCTGCAACTACCTGTGTTAATGGCTCCTGTCTTGTCAAAGTTAGCTAATAACTAGCATTAATAAGTTAACACTACCTTACTTTTATTGTGTAAAGGTAAACATGAGTGATTGGATATTAGTGGGAAACAGCTGGAGGTGTCATTCTTAGCAGTGGCAGCTTGAGGAGCTGGGCAGTGAGACAGTGGTGAGGTGTGAGGCAGGACTGGCAGCAGAGAGCATTGTGGGTTGGGAGAGTTTGCTTGTGCGGTCCTTCTGTGTTTCTTGGATCTGGAAAGTGTTAGTCTGGATGTCAGGAGCCAGAAGGTTGCTGTGGTTCTTCATGGGAAAGCAGTTTTTCTCTGCTTGTTTCTAAGGAGACCTGAACTGCATCGCGGGAGCCACGTCTCGTAACGGTGCGTTCATCTGGGACGTCCGGAAGGGGAAAATCATCACCCGCTTTAACGAGGTCAGTTCAGATCTGCAGACTTGGTGAAGCTGGAGCGGTTCTAACTGCTGCTGTCTCCCTTCAGCACGGTAAGAACGGGATTTTCTGCATATCGTGGAGCCACAAAGACTCCAAGAGGATCGCCACCTGCAGCGGAGACGGGTTCTGGTGAGCGCTGGTCCAACCGGGTTGAATCTCGCAGCGATGAGGCGGAGCGCGTTTCATGTTCTCCTCTCTGCAGCATCATCAGAACCATCGACGGGAAAATCCTGCACAAGTACAAACATCCTGCTGCCGTGTTCGGCTGCGACTGGAGCCAGAACAACAAGTAAGACCTGAACGTCCGTCCGTCCGTCTGTACATCCATCTGTACATCCATCCATCTGTACATCCATCCATCCATCCATCTGTACATCCATCTGTACATCCATCCGTCTGTACATCCATCCATCTGTACATCCATCTGTACATCCATCTGTACATCCATCTATACATCCATCCATCCGTATATCCGTACATCCATCCATCCGTACATCCATCCATCTGTACATCCATCTGTACATCCATCCATCCATACATCCATCCATCTGTACATCCATCCATCCATCCATCCGTACATCCATCCATCTGTACATCCATCTGTACATCCATCTATACATCCATCCATCCGTATATCCGTCCGTCCGTCCGTCTGTACATCCATCCATCTGTACATCCATCCATCCATCCATACATCCATCCATCCCTACATCCGTCCATCCGTGCATCT
>NW_015114602.1:120070-121578 GCF_001443285.1 Poecilia latipinna
GTACATCCATCTGTACATCCATCCATCTGTACATCCATCCATCCATCCATCCGTACATCCATCCATCTGTACATCCATCTGTACATCCATCTATACATCCATCCATCCGTATATCCGTCCGTCCGTCCGTCTGTACATCCATCTGTACATCCATCCATCTGTACATCCATCCATCCATCCATCCGTACATCCATCCATCTGTACATCCATCTGTACATCCATCTATACATCCATCCATCCGTATATCCGTCCGTCCGTCCGTCTGTACATCCATCTGTACATCCATCCATCTGTACATCCATCCATCCATCCATCTGTACATCCATCTGTACATCCATCCGTCTGTACATCCATCCATCTGTACATCCATCTGTACATCCATCTGTACATCCATCTATACATCCATCCATCCGTATATCCGTCCGTCCGTCCGTCTGTACATCCATCCATCTGTACATCCATCCATCCATCTGTACATCCATCCATCTGTACATCCGTCCATCCATCCATCTGTACATCCATCCATCTGTACATCCATCCATCCATCCATCCGTCCATACATCCATCTGTACATCCATCTGTACATCCATCTATACATCCATCCATCCGTATATCCGTCCGTCCGTCTGTCTGTACATCCATCTGTACATCCATCCATCTGTACATCCATCCATCCATCCGTCCGTCCGTCCGTCTGTACATCCATCTGTACATCCATCCATCCATCCGTACATCCATCCATCTGTACATCCATCCATCCGTCCATCCAACTATCTCATTCGGTGTAAAACTTCAGTTAACTGATTTAATCCATTTTCCTTTGAATGTCTCGTTTTCTGTTCATGAAACCTTTAATCTTTCATCTTTTCCCAGTAATGCAGCTCAATATTTAACTTTCACTTTGAAGCTAAATATTCCTGGTTCTGGTAAAAGACATTTATGTTACTAACTAAATGTTTAGTTTGAAGGTAAATATTTAGCTTTAAAGCCTCCGCCCCTCTGTCCCCTCCGCCCCTCTGTCCCCNATCCATCCTTACGTATGTCCGTCCGTCCGTCTGTCTGTACATCCATCTGTACATCCATCCATCTGTACATCCATCCATCCATCCATCCATCTGTACATCCATCCATCTGTACATCCATCCATCCATCCATCTGTACATCCATCCATCCATACATCCATCCATCTGTACATCCATCCATCCATCCATCCGTACATCCATCCATCTGTACATCCATCTGTACATCCATCTGTACATCCATCTATACATCCATCCATCCGTATATCCGTCCGTCCGTCCGTCTGTACATCCATCCATCTGTACATCCATCCATCCGTCCGTCCGTCTGTACATCCATCCATCCGTCCATCCATCCATCTGTACATCCATCCATCTGTACATCCATCCATCCATCCATCCGTACATCCATCCATCTGTACATCCATCTATACATCCATCCGTCCATCCATCCATCCATCCATCCATCCATCCATCCATCCATCCATC
>NW_015114603.1:0-29525 GCF_001443285.1 Poecilia latipinna
AATAATATGTCAGATTTACTGCAGGCTCTGGCTACAAACTAGAGCAATTGTTCTGGTTGGATTGGACTTGGACACAATGCCTATGGGCTCAGGCCAGATTGGATTTTCAGGCCCAATCTAAACTCTACTGCAATTATCCCATCTATCTTCAACTCTGACCAGCTTGTCAATAGTAAGGAAAAGCATAATACTACTGCTACAATACTGTGTTCAGGGTGAGATCCAGTGTTAGTTTTTCCACCACATTTATTTTATTTTTTTTTTTACATTTTTTCATGCCTTTTCGGGTTCTTCTTTCTCTGTTGCTCTTTCATGAAAGTCCGTTTTCCTGACAACAGACTCTCCCACCTAAGTTGTGGGTCTTTGCAGCTTTTTAAAGATTTCCAGTGTTTCTCTTGGATGCCTGTATGATTTAGCGTCAGTGTCAGTTTGGGTGGACAGACATGCCTTCTTAGGCTTGCTGTTGTGCCATAGATGTCCCATTGTTCAGATGATTGTTTGAACAGTGCTCCATGAAATCCTCCCAGGTTGGGATTCGTTTTACAAACTTATTCAGCTTTAAAAGACTCTGCAACTTTTCTTCCCACAGCATGACGTTGCCACCACTATATTTCACCGTAATGTATGTTCAGGGTGATGTGAACAGTCAGCTTTCCTCCACAGAATGTGTTGGGCATGGGCCAAAAAGGTCAAGTTTTGTCACCTCTTCAATATTTGTTGGGTCCTCTACATGATCTGTGGCAAATTTCAAACCTTCCTGATTGTTTTTAGCAGATCATTTTCATTTCATTTTGTAACAAAGCAGTACTTTGTGCTTTTCTACCTTTTCAAATTTAAGTAAAACACATTAAAGTGTGTTGATCACAATGTGACAAAGTGTGAAGAAGTTCAAAGTTTCTGAATATATTTGCAAGGCAGTCTGAACAATTGTTTTCCCAAATTAACTTAATTTTTCTGCTGCGGCCTTTTGAAAAGAACCACAAAGACAGTTCCCTCCACTGTGTCTGGACACTGTGACAGCTTGACAAAACTCTCCAGAAAGCAGTAGCTGTTTGTGAGCATTCACACTCACAATGATACAGTGCACTCCACATCATTGCTTCCTTAGCTCTCAGCCTGACAGCTGTCAGCCATGGGAAAAGAACGGGTGGAAGACTTTTCAGCACTCTAAGAGCAACTTGCATTGCCTCACTTTCCACAGTAGTGAAATCCAGACTTTTGTGGGAATCAATGAAGATGTGGAGAATGGTCTGTGCTTGCGTAAGGCTGAATGTTTTCTTGTTTCTATGCCTATCCGCAGCTCTCCTGGAGTGTTCGTGTAACATGTTTCGAGTAGAAAAAAGACAGAAGAACTGTTCTTTCGGTTCTAAACTTCCACTCTGACGTTTCCCGGTATTCTCCTATTTCATATGTCTCCAACAACTTTTCAGCAATAAAGCATTTCAAAAAACTGTTACAAAGGTTTCTAAAACACCAAGAGAAGTGAAACAACATGATGGACTGCAAGCATTGTTGTGTTCAAAGAGAACAAAATGATGGCAAAGGAAAATAAATTATGAAGCAAGAGAGAGAATAAAATGGCACAAATGCAGAGTGATAGCTGGCGGTTTTAATCTGAGGAAAATCCAAATTACAAATGGAACCAGTTCAATTCTGTATCTCCATCAGATCCAAAACTGATTCTTGGATATATCCAGAAATTGCTTGATACATTCAACCTCTATGATACAGTACATTTATGATCCAGAGGCTTGTGTTGCTGCACATCATGGTGTGGCTCATTCTAATCTAATAGTTTATGCTTCGAGTCAAATAAACTAGAAGAAAAATAGTATATCACAAAATACATGACAAATATTTGACAGATTTACTTGTTTATTAAAATATCTTAACAAAAGACCCCAGTTTGAGGATGGTCTCTGCTCAGCATGGCCTTTTTTGGGAGATATTTAAATATGAGGAAGAAACATATTTAGATATCACTACAGTTACAACAATTGTTAAAAGAAAATCTCAGAGTGATTCTCTAAACACTGCTAGGAAAATAAGTATCCAGCAGAAAATGCTTCACTTCATTCTTTAGAGCTTTAAAATTCTGCTCTAAATCTCTGTCTGCCATTTACTGTATGCTGATAAGGTAGAAAGTGAAGAAAATGAAAGTGAAGGCAATTCTAAATCAAAAAGAGATCAAGACTTGTTATAATGCAAAAACAGAGATGATTACGGTAAAAGTTGCAAACACATCATGTTAAAGATGCAAAGGTTCAGCTATAAAACAAATGTCAACGTTATAAAAATAGCAAAAGTAACTTGAAATGAGCAGCACACAGCTCATCCTCTTGCCTTGGCTGTACTTCTCCACACTTTGAGAAGGTCACTGTGACACGGATCACATTTCTAACGGTTAAGCTCTTTGTCCAGCTTTGAGAATTTGAAATGGTAAAGGTTTCTTTCTGTGCAAAGGAAATATCATCTGTGGCTTCCCCAAAGGAACCTCACAGATGCCTGCCAAGGATAAAAAGAAATGATCAGCTCTGTGTCTTAGAGCAAAGTTTGGAGAGAAACTGTGTCCACCTGTCTTTACACTCCTGCCTCCTTTGTCTCGTTTCAAAAGACCTCTTCTCACACTGCTAAAAGCTCACCCAGTTTTTTTTTTTTTTTTTTTTTTTTAAAACATGTTGAACCTCAGCACAAAGGAACTGCACATCAAATGTCACAGCCCAACAGCTGTAGCCGTGGCAGGTGGCGCCCTGAAGCACCTTCTGAATGAAGCTTCCAGAAAAGTAGAAGAATGCAGATGGAAAATCCTTTCAGAGGTGAGCAAAGGTGCATTATGGGAGCAAGCAAGCCCAGATAGGCCTTAAGGTTTGGGTGGTCAAAACCACCACAGAGGGAGAAAACTGTGTAAATTCCGATAAAGTGTAATTGAGCGGGACCGTAATCGCAGTTCTACATTTTTAACAGTGACACGCATAATTGTTGCACGGTAGCTCTTGACATTTTGCTGTCCAATCTTCATGCGATCACACCTCGGCTGCGGAGCATGTGGCATTTCTCTGCGAGCAATAATAAGGTGGTAACAGACTGTCCTTTTGGTTCTGCTGCTGTGCTTTGGCATTAAAAAGGTTGGAGATTTATTCCCAGACCAGCAGCACTTCACATTTTGCAATCAATAATTAGAGGCGCTGAGGAAATCTGTTCCTTGAGAGGTGATATTAAAAACGTAGGTCAAAATCTGACTTACTAGTCTATTCTTAACCCGCGGACATCAGTACCTTTAGTTTCAATTTCAATCTGTTGTACCATAGAGTAGTTTACCTTACATACAGAGATCAAGCATAACATTGTGACCACAGACGTGACGTGACTAACACTGATGAAGTTTTCATCCCCTTATTGTTTAATGTCGCCCCATATGTTTCTATTTTCTTTGCACTTTGGTTTAGGCTCTTATTTTAGTGTTAGTTAATTCTCTCTTTGATTATAGCTTCACTTGGTTTTCTCATTGTTCATTGCTAGTTTCTTTTGTTAAGCTCACTGATTCCATGTCCTGTTCTCCAGGTGTCATTTTTGTAAGCGTCTTTGCTTAATTATTAAACCCTCTCTATATATTTTTCCACCTCCAGTGTGCCTGTATCCAGGTTCTCCAACACCGAATTATGAAAAAAGTTTCACTTTTTGAACTGAAGTACTGAAAAAGGATACAAAATAAGTATTTTTTGTTGTTGTTGTTGTTGAGATGCTTTGAATGAGAGTTAATCTGTCGTAGATGCAGAATTTCCACCTTAAGACATTGGTAAACTTAGTAAAGGATTTGAAGGATGCTTGCACATTTGATCGCTTACTGCATGCCACTAAGTCCGACTTGATTGAAGAACCGCATGAGCTGCAGCACAAACTGATGCCTGGAGACTTGAAAATGGTCTTAATCGCACACATTTTACACGTGTCTCTACATGATGAATTGTGTTCATTGGACCTTGACGCTCAGACGCCTAGCAAAGAGTGTTTGATGAGGAGGTGTATTAGCCAAGCTCAACTTAAGGCAACAATCCAACGGAGAATCGTTTAAATCGTGGCTGCTGAGTAATGGTGCAAATAAAAACTTTCCATTCGATTCTCTCAAGGTTTACATTAGTGAGATGGGGCAAGCTGTTATGTCAACATCATATTCAGCTGCTAAATATTTGCTTCTTCTAGACAACACCTGTGTGCAATTTCTCACAGGTAATTCGTTTGTGCGAGCAGACTTTCAGATACAACGTCCTCCTGCTGTCTAAGGAAGCGCTTTTCTGCAAGAGAACTTCTGGGTTTGTACTCACATCATTACAGTGAAAGCACTCAGCTCTTGTCATTCTTTAGCACCTGTGTGTCTGCTCATGTCTGTCTGCGATGTCTGCTGGTGTTGTTGCAGGCTTAGCCCTCTTAGTTATAGGAGTGCCGGTCAGCACTCGGCTGGAGATGTGGGTCTTAAGGCTTTGTCCGCAATTCACCACAGCTGATTGCTCTTCTGGATGGTTGGGATTCTCTGCTAAGACTGGAATTACTGACCCATGTCGGCTTCCCACCTTTACAGCAGACTTTCCAATGCGTGCCCAGCCGGAACTCCAAAAACTCAGTGAATTGAAAAAGAGTATTTGTGTAGGTGAACAGCTTTTGATTTTTGTCTTGTTTTCAATGTTGATTAAAAATCCCCTCAACTCTCTTACCTCTAAAAGCCACCTGGCTGAGAGTTTTTCTTCTAAGCAGTGAATTGTTAGTTTTTCATTGTCATTTCCTCATTTTTAAATTGCTTTCCTTTTGATTTAAGCTGCCAACTACAGATCAGCAGTGGTGAGTATGGTTTCATTTTCAAGCTATTATGCATTTTAAAAATCACTGAAGATTTCTGTCAGACAGTTTCTTTACATGACAAAAAAATCAACTCCTTCAAATATGTGACAATGAAAGTTGCTGAGTTGTCAGTCAATTGTGTACAGAACCCAGTCCCATAAAACTTGACACCTTTTATTTGAAAACCAAAGAACCACAAGACCTGATTCAGATTAAATTACAAACAATTCAATATGATACTGTCCAAATTCAGTTCAATCAATGCAGCTTATCATAAAACTTTAATTAGTAAAACAGAACTACAAGGAAGCCCAGTCAATTACTTAAAATATTTGACTTTACACCAATCCTTCATTTTGCCTTGGTAACAGAGGATAACATGCCTCTCCTTTTGAAGAACAACAAGCCAAATGGATTAACATTTCTTTCAGTATCCATGTATTAGCTGAAATGTTTCATATTTCTTTTACAGGTGGATAAAAAAAGTAAAAACAATAGTATCTTAAAAAAATAATCAACTGATTGATTGATATATTAGCTGGATGTTTATTTACACTCCAAACTTTGAGGGTTGACATCCTGTAACTTTTAGATATTTTGCTTCTAAATACACTTGACCAAATTAATATGGTCATTAGCAGGACTTGCAAAACGGATACAGTTAAGCCCAAAGTTATGCTAAAATTAATCTAAAATTATTCATACTCCTCTCAATGATTCGTGACAATCTCTTTTTTAAGTATTACCACAATCATGCCCTTCATAAAATCACTGACTGAGTCGTTGCTCTTCTCTACTGGTTTTATGTTTGGTAATGATCTTCAAATCTCTGTGGATGGTTGGCCTCCTTGCCATCATCCTGATCTTTAGCTCCCTTTCTTATAAAATGTAAAAATTACTTTGGTAACACTTTATTTGAAGGGGGTTGAATAAGACTGACATGACACTGTCATAAACTCCTGTCATGAACATGAAAAAGCCTTCATGAATATTTATGACTGTTGTCATAAAGCGTCATTCGGTAAATTGACACTTTTAATACAAAGTTGACATTATTCAAAATGTCTTTGCTATGACAACTTGACATTAACCAGGAAATCATTACTGTTTAAACTTTACCTTTAATAACATAAAGTTACCTAATTTTTAAAGTGCAATCAGTAATACTTTTATAACAAATTTATATCAGTAATGATTTCTTGGTTAATGTCAAGTTGTCATAACAAAGACATTTTGAATAATGTCAACTTTGTATTAAAAGTGTCATAATTGACTAAATGATGCTTTATGACAACAGTCATAAATATTCATGAAGGCTTATTCATGTTCATGGCAGTGTCATGTCAGTCTTATTCAACCCCCTTCAAATAAATTGTTACCATTACGTTAAAGCTGGATCTTGCCGATGTTCTGAATAAATCTGAACTCATCCTAAGTTTTATCTCCGTAGAGAAAGGCCCCGATTTTATTTTGAAATCACTTAGTTTTACAGTCTTAGGGTTTGTGTTTGGGGAGTACGCATTACAGAAACTGGAATTTATTGTACAAACCAAAATAGATGTGTCCCGTTGGAAAGACCATTCTGCTGCTGTAACCTCACATGAAAGACTACTGAAGTCGAACTACTCCTTCCAACTCGACAGCTAGCATTCCAGCCTACAGAGCACAATGAAGCCATCAAATGTTTTCAGCGAAACAGGCTGAAGTTTTCATTGTCTTCTGCTGGTTTTTAGCTCATGAGAAAGACCAAGCCAGCCAACAGAGGGGTTAGGGCTTTCTGTCAGCATAAACCGTCTCCACACAGCAGCCCAAACCTGAACTGACAGGCACACACCTCGCCAACAGTCCTGTAACAACTCACTATTGTTCCCATCTGAAATGTCCTGCCCACACCTTTTAGAGCCAGGAGAAAAAGGAGCGTGTGTGTGGCAGTACATAGACGTCCACGTCAAACTGGGATAAATCTGCAGCACATGTTAATTTGAACTAATTTACTATTAGCGTCATTTTACTCAATCCTAAAGTTTTAATTCACGGATTAAAAACTGTTTAAATGCCAGAATGGTGAGGCTGGTCTTTAATATGTGAACTCGACAACTAAATTGACTGTCTGCGGGTCTGTTTGGTGCTGTTCTCTGTGTAAGTGAAAAGAACCTTATACAATGTCCTTTTGTATTTAGTAAAAGGTTTTTAAATGCAGTCCATTACTGTTACCATTTGCCATCAACAATCATTTCCACCATTTTTCCCTGTTCCTATTTTGAAAATCATCATAACAGCTTTTTGAAAGAACTTGATTTTTTCTAAAGGTTTTAGGTAAACTTGCTGAACTGCAATACAATGAAATATGAGATTTTAAAAGAAAGCGCCGATGTAGAATGTAGGAGTACCAAGATGAACATTAGCCAGCAGTTTTATTCGAAGGTAACAAAAGCACTGCTGAGAAGTCCAACATAAAACTCAAATTCAAAACAGGAAGAAACAAGCAATGAAACAAGCAATGTTTGAATAACAGGAATCCATGCAACATTTATACCCAGGAAGCACAGTGACCGACACTTTCCAACTGCTATAATTAGCAAAACAAAAACAAAAAAAAGGCTGCTTGTGAATCTTTTTCCACCACACTTTCCTTTTACTTAACTTTCCATCAATATGCATGTAAGCTGTGAGCAAACAACTTGTTTACCAATGACCTTTTGTGGCTCCTCCGCTCTCCTTGTGGAGGGTGGCAATGACTAGCTAAGCGAACGGTTTATAACACAATCTGATACATGATAACAAAGGTTAGGGATAAAACCTACCTCCATGCAACCAAAGCCATTAAAAACTGGATCATTGCTTATATTCCAAGTGTAATTTATTGATACCAAATTATATTGACAAGCAGGTTTTCAGTATCCTTACATCAGAAAAATAAAGACTGCTGCTCTTTTCAACAGGACTGATGGCTATGTGCTGGCAATGTGCTAGAATTGTTAATTAAAAGAGTAGCATTTAACACCCCATCTTCATGTAAATACCAGCATGAAGATTTTTACAGTAATGCCAAAATATTAGGTTTTATTTTTGACCAATTTTCTGTGTGTCTGTGTGTGGAGCATTCAAAAATGTTAGACTGTGTTGGCTCATTAAAAACCTCTAAAAATATATACATAGAAAGCTTAAAAGCAAAAAGAGTGAATGATAATGACTGGCCCTACATTTTGAAAAAGAAAAGTCCTTATCTTATGTAAAAAGATAAGTCAAATGTTGTTCTCAGGGCAAAAAATACCTGAATATATTATTCGGTCATAATGACAGCAAATGTTTGTGGAGATGAAAATATAAAACTTAAAAAGTGAAAATGAATGCCATTCTTACCTTCTGCCGAATCTCTTCTTCCATCTTGATGGGGGAGCCGAGTTCAGCCACCTGTCGAACTCCTTCACTGGCAAAGCCGCCATATTCCCACAGCACATAACTCCTGGAGTGGGACGCACCAATCAGGGCAGACCAGTGGTTGGCACGTCCTAAAGGAGATGGGAGCTTTAGCACTGAAATTACTCATTTGTGAAAGATGTTAGACAATAACATGGATTCTCTGTCAGTAACTTAAAAACCAAAAAGACAAAAACCAGCCAACCTATGACTAAAAGACTAATTTTGATATGGCAAGTCAAAGAGTCATAGCTTTACCTAAGGGTATAGGCATCCTTAAATCATACAAATTAAACAGCTAACCTTAAAGATTGAACTGTTTTCCCAAAGAACTTTCCTACGTTTTTTTTTACTCTTTGAAGCTTTATATAAGATGAATCAGTTGAAGAGAGTTCTTCTGTGAGACTAACTAATAATGGATGTCATTAGAACATTGCATAATGGTTAATGTCAAAGGAAATTCTGATTCTTCAGGCCATTTGAATTGCCTTTTAAGTCCAGGATAACAAAGACAAAAAGAAAAAGAAAAGTTCACACCAGTCACTGTGAGGAACAAACTAATCAGACACAGAGTGTGTGTGAGTGTTGGGCCCGGATTGCTATAATTACTCACTTGGATAATCTTTTGGATGTACTTTTTCTGACCAGTTGCCGTAGAAGGTAAGTCTATATTTAGCAGTTCCACAAGCACAGCATTCGATTGCAGGTACTTCTGTGACTTCACCGGGAACACGCTCTGCAGGGAGACGGGATGTGAAAGATACCAAACACAAATACTCAAATAATACAACAAATCCACAGACCAGTAACCTAAATAATACCATGATAAAACTGTTAATATTTTCCAACTTAAGGTAACATTGTAAGTAGGTTTTGAATCATTTGTGACCTCATTCTTTTCAGCTTCAGTGGAAAGCAAATAAACAACTTCTACACAAAACCTAAGCTCTAGATACTCTGTGGGAAAACATTGGCTGTTGCTTAAATAACAGTGCAGGTTTTTTAATAGGATGGGTTCAGTCAGCACCAAAACCAATCAAAGTAAGCATCACACTAGAGAGGAAATTAAACGATCCTCCTGAGTCAGCTATTATTCTAGTATATTCTCATATATTTAACCAGGAAACATAAAATGATGGGTGGATGGATATACTGAAACCTAGAAGTCAGGAAATGACTACAATATGAAAAAAGCAGATTATTTAATCTGGTCCACATGAATGGTCAGACCAAAAGTCCCTGTAAAATACATAATATTGTTCCTTTTTACAAACGTTCAATGGGAAACTCACTGACTTTTGACTGATTTACATGAATTCTGTCTGCTAAACAGAAAGATAGTGCATTTAAGTACAAAACTCCACTCAAACAAAACTATTTCAAAGTTATTAGGGTGTACAATCCTGATAAACAATTACTTGGGTCAATTTAAATGATGACTGATAGCGATAAGAGGCGGTAAGAATCTAGCAAGCAGGAAAAGAAGAGAAAAGAAATGACACACAGACTCATAAATATTCTAATTTTGCCCTGGACCAATGTTTCTGAAAGATAGGTCAAGGCGATAGTTTGAATATTTATGAATCACCCAATTATTTAGTGGAAATTTTCTCCTGACATCCAAGTTGCAGAAAGGCGAGTCAAACTTTAAGCACCTAGCTTATGTCAGAAAATGGAAGCAGGGTGGCTTGATTGACTTGCGCAATAGCATGGAAAATTAGATTTTAGTGTGTAG
Source organism: Poecilia latipinna (assembly GCF_001443285.1). Taxonomy (NCBI): domain Eukaryota; kingdom Metazoa; phylum Chordata; class Actinopteri; order Cyprinodontiformes; family Poeciliidae; genus Poecilia; species Poecilia latipinna. The sequence goes on from NW_015114603.1 coordinate 9,989, forward strand.
TGAAAAGCTTTATGAAGACAGGAATCCTCTGAGATTCAGCATGATAAAACCATTCAACCAGATACGGCTTTCAATGTACAATGAATGTTTGCGTTTGAGCTGAGAGACGCCTGTGAGTGTACCATCTTACCAGACCGTTGTGCTGATTTTAAGAGATTTAAAAAAAAATGGTGACGCATTCTTTTTTTGCGGAAATACAATTGACATAAAACCTCAGAAATTGCCCCGGTGATCTCACAGTCTGGCCGTGACATCCGCCTCATGCTTCCTGAGTGTTTTGTTAGGACTGTGGGAGGGTTAAACAGTTTGTGTCCAGGATGTGTATGGTCTGCAGAGATGCTGGCTGCCTTTCTTCTTTCCCTAGACCTGTACATGTAATTTATGTAGAGGGACTGGTTTTTGTGCTATCTGTGGACTACTAGCATTGAAGGATGGATGAAAGGAGAAATCTAATAAAACATTCTTGATAATAATCTGAAGATGCAAGACATTTATCCCTAGTACACAGCTACATACAAAACAGCATACTACTGACATTATTTGTTTTAAAAAATATATCTATGTCTATCTGAAGGAGTCACTGGGCGAGAGGCAGGGTACACTCTGGACGTCATTCCATCAAGGGACAATACAAAGACACAAAGGACAAACAACCATGAACGCACCATGAATGCAGAAAAGTTGAGAGAGACCCATTAACCTAATGCTCATGTTTTTAGACTATATATATTTTACTATTTCAGCCATTACTTAATTCAAGAATTAATTTGTTTTGATGTTTCTGAATGTGAGGATTGTTAGTGTTCTTACAAATATCTGGTGCAAATTTCATGTCAGTAGTATTTTTTTTTTTTGTATATTTATAGAGAAATTTTCTCCCATGTAGTTTTTAAAACATGATGAGGGAGGTGTGAGGTTATCTGAACCAGAACAGAGGGGAAATACTACATTCGGAGAAGGCTACAATAGCCGCATGATGACAAGTCTAGGTTGTAAAAATGAGCTGGAAAAGACAGAGTGAAAGAGAAGATGGGCAGCTGTCATTACCTTTCTCACACAGTCGAATGGTGAGAGAGCCCTGATCCTGGAAAAAGATGACTCTTTTCTGGACAATACTGGCCCTGCAGACACAGAGAACAGGTTTGGAGGAAACGTAGAGTAAGAATAAAGATGAAAAAGAAAATGAAGAAAAGTTGGATCATCACAGGAGTGCAAAAGCTGCATGAAATTGAGATTTTTCAGAGTTTCTTTTCGACGCCTGATCCATGAAATCCTCAGTAAGACGGGAGGGTAATTGGCTTCCCTGAGGTTTCATAATGGACACCGAGTACACATTTTTTCACAGGAAAAACCATATTCTCCAATTCTCACAGCACAATCATCCTGCCGCAACGGATACAAAGAGGAGGGAGAAAAGACCAGGAGTTACATTAAAAAGACAGAATATAGATCTGTGCAATTGTTGTAGACAAAACCAGGCTTTAACTGATGAGTTAATCTCGACTGAAAATTAAACTGCCCCATCTAAAATTGATTGTTTTTTACCAATGCTTCTGCATTGTTTTGTAAAAAAAAAAAAAATTATAATGGAGGACCAGGATAGCTCAGATGCTTTGTTTTCTACCTCTTCTATTGACATTTTGAAAACAAAGACAGTAACAAATAATCAGAGGAGCACAAAGGTGTGGTGCCCTTACAAAACTTTCCAAATAAACCTGCCAAATGTTCTTGCAGTAAATAACACAGTCTGTTGCAAGTTCTTCAATCCCAATACTACCCCCAAATAAATAACCCAGTAAATGGTTTGAAAAGTCATCATGCTTTTCTGGTAAGATAACAGAGAGACAACTAAAATGCAGGAAAGACTGGAAGAATAAGCCAAAAAATAAAAAAAAATATGATCCTTATAAAAAATCTCAACTGTTTTATTTCTCACAGATTCTCTTTGCTGTGCACCGCAAAGAGCATTATTCCATCAAAACTTGAAGTTACTTGAACATAAGGAAAAATCCAAACTGATACTGTAAGCAAGTAGAACTGTATGTTACGCCGGTCAGAAAAGAAATAAATAGCTGTGCTTTTCTTTTTATAAAAGTAGTGTGCCCCACGTACAATAGAGAAAAATAAAACTGCCTCAAAGTGAGCTGAACAACCCTGGCGATGAAGACAGAGGAGGGCGCGCCAACTTTAGGTAGGAGTTATCGGTCATATTGCTTCTATAAATCTCACGTGGGCTGAATGGTGCAGTATACTCTGCAACATGGGGTGACTACTTGGGCATGAAATTGGAAAACAAAAGTGAAATATAATGACAATTACTGAGCCTGATCATTTTTTATCAAATTTTCTAATAGGTAAAGAACAAAATGCTGGTAGTTTGTATTATTCACCAAGTCAGAGAAAGGAGGCGTCTTTACATACAGTCGCTCCAGGTCTCCTTTCTACTAAGCTTATATATTAAAATTTTGTTGTTTTTAAATAATTTGCTTAGATAGATAGATAGATAGATAGATAGATAGATAGATAGATAGATAGATAGATAGATAGATAGATAGATAGATAGATAGATAGATAGATAGACATTTTTTGTCAGTAAGCAGCCACTGCTAGTAAAGCAAGGCAAATTGTATTAGAGGTGTGCAGAAAACTCGGTTACTGCATTTACCTGCATCAGGTAAAACTATGAACTTAAGTGTCTTTTTTGTTCATCTGCAATGTTTTGATGCACATTTTGTCAGTTGTATGTTTTTTGTAACATCTGTAAAACTACTCTATGCATCACAGTTTTAAATTTACTTTGGTTAGATATTTATTTCCAGATGTTGTGACTTGAGTATTGCTCTACAACAAATTGATATTATTTTCTATTTGTTTTTAACAGCCGTGCCACATTATCGTTCCTAGGCTCCTTGCTTTCACTCCTCATATTTCCTTAAGGAAAAATCATAGTCAATGTTAGCGTACGTAACCTTTAATGAATACACTCTGCTATTTCAGTCAAACAAGCCATGCTAATGTCACCAACGATAACCAGTCTACATGGTGCAACTGGGGAAATAATGAGGAAAAAAAAACTTTTCTGTTTTTATCTGTCGAAGCCTTTACCGCATAAAATCAAACTGTTCTCTGACCAAATTTCTCATCTGAGTGCAGGGAGATGAATTAAACATGAACAGTACAAATATTTTCATTTTAACAGGTGCCTGATATTAAAAGTGATAGTAACACTCAGAGGTCATTACTCTTCACAGCGGAGGAAAGCAAGAAGCACGGCAGAATAAGTGAATTCATATCTGTCTAAATTCATGTCCTCTGGTTCTTATTCAGGAAACTTCAAGGATAAAAGAGCGGTAGCTCTTAAAAACTGAACATGCTCCAAATAATCCTGTCGTGTGATCAATAAAAAAAATCACGTCTGACTGTGACTAGACAGAGAAGTTCAAGTCATCTTGTCAAACAACTTCAGAGTCGCACAGTTTGACTTGTGTTGTCACTGACAGGCGAAGGGTGCTCCTCCTCCTCCTCTTCCTCCTCCTCCCCCCGCCAGCTTCCTCCTGGTAACAGCATTCGAATACTGATGGGGGGAGAAATGAACCAGAGGTCGATGTGGGGTGAAAATGTGATGAACAGACAGCCGTAGGGCAGAGATGGAGAATTCTAAGTATAAACCTGATAACAATCACCAGGACAGCAAAACCTAGATTGGAAAAACTGTCTTCCTCACCATCTTTTCACTCACACACACTTGTTTTTTCTCTCACCTTCCCTTCTCTATGTTAGCTCTAGGTGGGAAACACTTTCTAGACACCAAAAGACTTTTCAAGACTTTCTTGAGATTAAAGCACAGATTTGAGGTAAACTCATCACAGCTACAAGAAAGACCTTTATGACCTGAGGTGGGAAACACACAAACACACACACACAAATACCCACGCAGTCTAATGTTCGTACACACTCTGCACTTTGTCACAGCCTGGGGGGGCTTCCTTAAACAAGAACTTCATGCTTGCAAAAGATAAAAGTCAAAACAAGGCAGGAATATAAAAGAGCTTAGGGCTGAAAATACTCATCATAGCATGTGTCAGATGAAATGGGATGAAGACTTCAAGACAGAAAAAGGGAAGGAAATAGGGTGGGTGAGTCACCATTATTGCAAGAATCTGAGAATATTTAATCAAGTTGTTTATGTTATATGTTCTAATACAAGCAAAACTTTCAAGTGTAAATCAGTTGGGGTTTTTTTTTCGCTCTACTCCAAATCCTATCTATGGATTTCAAATCTTACAATCTATATCAGGCATGGTCGTCTAGGCCAGGGACGGCACATCTAATATCTAAAATTACTTGCCTGAGCACCAAACAAATGTTTTACTTCGAGCAATATTTTTACTGCACAGACTATTCTGAATCGATAACTTTTGTAAACGTGTAACTATAGATTATTTTGAGTATATTTCAACAACTGCGAAATTTTCTATAAATGTTGGATTTTTACTGATGCTTAAACTGTTTCCTCTTGTCCTCAATTCTTGCTAGATTAAAAAAAACAAACAAACAAACATCTGTATGCCAAACATCACTGGAGCTTCATATTTCAACAGTATTTAAATGTCCCAAACTCTTTTGGAAGTTATGTCTTAACATAAGAAAATATGAAGGATAAGTAAGTAAAAAATCTAAATATGTTATGAAAAGGGGGGGAAGAATCAGCACTTTGTGGAGGTTTTACAGCTGCCGTTTCCCGCTGCCTGAGGCAACATTTCTAGGCAGCTCAACAAGATGAATGACAAGAATTTGACCAGCAGAGGAGGAGGGCAGTCCTGACAGCACACAACCAGCCTCGAGAAGATAAGTTGCATACTGCATCTTCAAGCTGCTGTTAGTTCAAGTGCCAGGAACAAGTGAGATGAACAAAGACAGCGCATTATGGAGTGTGCTATTTAAAAGATGCTGACACGGTTTGCTTGCCAAGAAACTGATAGCAGTGTTTGTAACAGGTGACTTCTCTCCAGGGTTCAGCTCACAATGTGTAAATTAGAAGGAAAAGTGTCTCTAAAGAAGCTGCACTAACAAGCCTGGCAAACCGCAGAACACAGCTATACATCCTGATCTGTGAATGTCCAGAATATAATCTGAATATCAAGTGTGTGACAACAACAAAAATGTTTTCTTTTACTTTAACTGTGCCTTAAAGGTGACTTTCTTGTGAAATCTCGAACGTTTCTTGAACAGCCAAGCTTTCCTAGGACGTTTCACAGTTTTCTTTTGGACTTTGGCTATTTTTACCATCAGTTTACTGCTTACACAGACTGCGATTAAAAAGTGAGGGAACCTATAAAAGGTATTCACTCCACTGGACGCTTTTTACCTTTGTATTGCTTTTACAAAGCAATCATGAGCAAAAAAAAAATCTGGCATTTTGACAAAAAGAATGTCCTTTAATGTCAAATTGAACACCGATTTCTACAAAATAATGTCAATGAAATAAAAATATGTAACATATAATAAATGTATAAATAGTTGCTCTGTTTAAAGTGACTGACCTAATTAAAAAAAAATTCAAGAGTCAATTGTTTGTAATCTCACAGTGAGTGGAACGGAGATCATCTGAGGGCAGTGAGTGTGTCTCAAGGATTGTAATGTAAAGACATCTGTGTCTGGGATGTCCGCTCACTGGTTAATCAGTATTCCTGGCTTATAGCATGAAGACTAGGAGAGCACTACAAGCAAAACGTAGAACAGGTCACTGAAAAGTATAAGCGAACGGATGGAAACAGAAAATCTCTGAGGCAATGAAATGAATGAAATGGAAGCAAAATGAAACATGTAAATCTTCTAAGGTCAGGCGTTCTCAGAAACTGAGTGACGGTGATAGAAAGAGACAAATGAGAGAGGACTCCAGGACACCTGTGACAACGCTGGAGAGGTTACAAGATTCAGCAGCTGTGACCTGGCATACAACAATTGAAAAATGTTATCCTAGAAGTGATTTAAAGTTGATTTAAACAAATCTATAACGCTATTATAACTAATACTTCTACTGTAAAGCACTTTGGAGTCATCTGGACTTGATAAAGTGCTCTACAAGTACAAGACACTTACCATTTACCGTTTACTTCTAAGAAAACTATAGACTTTACAATTGACTCCTTTTATTTTTATGTTCCACTGTTTTTCGTCACTTTACATCAGCTGAAATTATTCCTAGCAGAGTAAAGCTGGCTGAGCTTCCCCGTTTCTTGTCTTTATGTTAAAATAAACAAACTAACTGCTAGTTGCAAACTTTGAAAGTGAGAGAAATAAAAAAAACATCTTATGTAATTCTTGGCAAACCCACATACAGTAAATTTTACAGCAGAAATTAAAACAAAACAAAACAAAAAAAAAGCTCCAGTCTTTATGGTATTACAGCTTCTACTGGTGGTTTGAGAGAGCAGATTTTTTTAAAGTTATTAGATCAAAACCCCAGGAGGGAGAAGAAAAAAAACTAATAAGAGTCCAAGAGGGCACAAAGACAAAGACCAATTAAAGGAAGTTGGAGTGAGAACCAGTTCCAGTTAACACGGAAATAAGCGTTTGACATCCTCAACACTGAACATATTACAGACTGAACATAAACACAAGAATGAAATGTTTGGCTCTAAGGATTATTAAACTAAGTGACATTGATATTAGTTTGCATGAAGAAGTCAGATTTAGTCTTGTGTAGTAAAGTTGATTTTGATCAATTGTTTTCATCAGATTCATTATGTCTTCCTTCACATGCACTGAAGTGTTTAAAAAAGTATTTGACTTTACTACTTATTATGCCTCCCCCCCTCCCAATACTTGCATGTTTAAGATTATCAGACATGTACCTAAAAACTAAAACGTAGTTTTCCGCATTCTGATTTATCCAAATCAACGTGACTATGTGAAAATTAGAAGGAATTTCTTCTAGAATAAAGTCTGATCTTTGTCTTTTCCGTCTCTTAGTCTATTGAGAAGTGAAAATGGTGTGCTTTGGATACAACCAAGTTCTTGACCTTTTGCTCAATACTGGCGGCCTGACATTCTCCTTCATAATTTTCTGAAAGAGTGCAGAGTTCATGTGTCCATCAATCTGACCATGTCCTGAAGCAGCCTCAGACCTTTATGTGTTAACACGGTCCCCAAAAACTTCTACTTTCGCTTTGTCAGTCCACAGATTATCTTCCCTAAAGTCTTTGGGAAAGACATTTTTGGCCATTTTTCAGTTTTTACCCTCCTATGGATGCAATGTTTAGCCAGTTTCTTTCTTATTGTTGAATCATGAATGCTGAGCACGAGAGAGGCAAATGAAGCCTCTTCTGCTTTGTATGTTGTTCTGTGATCTTCTTTGATTTCCTGGATCAATCAGTACATTATTTCAGCAATTTTGGTGAGCTGGTCAGTCTTGGTAAAGTTCAGCATTGTTCCATCTGTTTTCTGTTTTTCTCCATCTGTAGATAATGCCTCTCATTCTGAATCATGGAAGTCCTAAAGCCTTAAAAATGACTTTGTAGCCTGTCATGGCAAAAGGGACAGATATTTTGTTTCCAATCTATTCTTGAATTTATTTAGAAATTGTAGCGATGTGTTGTTTTTTTTTTTATCTTTTTCACCTACTTCATGTTTTTTGACATTTTCTATTTAAGTATTTTTCTTTTGGATTACATATGTGAGCTTAAATTTGATAGCTTGTTTGAAATCCAGCATTTAAATCTGCAGTTTGTATTTATTCAGTTCTCTTTATTTGATATGAGAATTTGCTTGATGGTCTGAAACATTTAAAGAAATCTAAACATTGGCTAATCACTTTAACTCCAGTGTGGCCTATTAACATAGTGTTGTAGACGGAAACAAAAATAGCCTAACAAGGTAAAATTAAGACTTACAATGCAGAGAGTTTAGATGAGGTAATCCTAAATCTCCATCTTGGACAACTGTGACAGTAATATGAGGTGAATTTGAAATAGCAGATGTTCCACAACACAGGGTCAGATTTATTGAACCAGTAATTACTGGAGATGGCTACATGCCATCTGTCAAACAACGGCAGTAGATAAATTAAAAGCAACAGCTGTGCTTGTGCTGTGGAGGTGAGGGCAAGTTAAAGCTTATCGCTCAGTGGAGGAAAAGATGCATGTCAGGGAGTTTATTCCCTTCAGGTAGTCAGAAAGGGAGACGGAAATGAACAAGGGAGAAACATTTTTCTTTGCGAGGTTTACCTTGTTTATCATTTACATTTCTTACTTGTCAAAAAATGTCTTGAAGGTATGTGCAGTGCCATCACTCCATGTCGTGCGCGTTTGTTTTATTTCTGTTGGCACATTGCTTGAATAACATCTCATCATGTATTAATAGTAAGTGCTTTCTGTTATCAGAGAATATTACATTTACAGAAGCACAAATTGTAGCTGATGTGCATGAAAATCAGTCCCTCCGGGCTGTTACGTTTCGCTCTTCTGGCTCTGTTCCGTTTTTCTAACGAACCAATTTTTTACTCAATGGTAAAACAGCCTGCTGCTGCTTTTAGAAACAAAACATGCTGGAAATAAATGTGTTTATCATAACAGTCCAGAGGCTGAACACCAATGTCATGAAGTCTGCTGTATTCAATCAAAATTTACCATAAATCATTTCATCACTCAACCCATTTGAGCAACAAAAATAACTTTTACCACAAACTGTCTTTATTTTTAAACTGGTTTATGTTAAGTATTTTTTTTTTCATTAGACTGAATGAAATCCTCTAAATGTTCAGAAGTGAGTGGTTCGGTTTCTGGTAAGAAAGTTTGGGTTTGTCTCACCTGTTGATTCCACAATTTGACCTAAAGAAGGAAGGAAGGACAGTAAGAAGGAAGGAATAAAAGACAGAGGGAAGGAACCAAGCAATCTATCTCCTCCCACAAAGCAAAGCTCCCTGTGAGCCACCCAACTCTCATTAAAGCAAAATGTCACTTACTAATAGCTGATAGGCAATATGCACACTTCCAGTCAGACTGAGCAATTTAATTGTCAGGATAAACCTTTAAATAGCTGCTTAATGTCATTTATCTGATTAATATTCCCAGACCATCACCAATGGTGAAAAAAAAATCACAGGGAAAAATGGCATTGTTTTTCAATGGAGCTATAAAATGATACGGTCCTGAACAGCCATTTAAATCCTCAAACATGAACACCACACTATTCTGAGCAAATATTTATTTGACATTTTAAAGTGTTTATTCTAAAGTCTGAGCACCCACTTTAATGATGAGACACATAATGCAGACGTACAACTTGAAAGTAACGCTGATGCTCAAAGTCACACCTGTTTGAAACAACAAATTGTACCCAGTAATCATCTTTAGTTGTGTTGTGAAGATCATCCCTTTACAAGAGCTAAGGTATGCTGTGCTGCTAGACAAAAAAAGACAAACAACAAAAAAAAAAAAAAACACCTGGAGTCACCGACTTGACACCTGCTTGTAAGGTCAAAGGTAACTGGGCCTGGGAAATGGGAACTTCGTTTATTAAGATGTTGAGCTTTGTTTCAGTAGAAATAATAGTCCCAACACATTTTTTTTCTTTTTAATATAGCAAACTCAACTCAAAAATTTGAATGAGAAGCAGAAAACAAACTACATAAAAAATTTAAAACACGTTTTGTTTTTGTTTTTTTAAACAGTTATTTAATTGCTGTTATCTTAATATACATGCAAATATTAAATCCAACTAGTTTTTTTTATATTGCAACCCTAATATTTAATGGAAAACTGTCACTCATCGTCGGTTGTAGCTCTGAACATAAAGGTATGAGAATAATTAGATGAGAATAAAACTTACTTGAGAATAACACACCCAGTACCACTGGGTGGTGCGGTCCACAAGACCTGTATCCTGGTTCTTCTGCGAGGTGTGCTCTCCGTCACCGCAGGAGGGCAGTTGGTCATGAACTGGGTGTCATCATTATCGATGATCTGGCAATACAATAAGTGGCATTATGCACATGTCATATCAGATTTACAAAGGACACAAAAACATATATTGTCTCCGAAACAGAACAACATATGTTGCTTTGTGCAGAAAAAGTGGATAAAGTTGAAGATCCAACAGGTTAGAAGTTCAACTCAACTCACAGAGCGGGAGCTTGGAGCTACAGCAGTGACAAATAGAGGAATTAAGTCACAGCTTGATGTATTATAATTATTCTCACTTTGCTCTTTGACTTTAGTAGAGTAAAAGTAGCTGAAATCATAGCACGTATTTTGAATAATGATTTGTCGGCTGATGTGTTTATGCAGCATCAAAATTTTATTAATTATGAGACACGACTTCATAGTGATTTAAGAGTGCTCCGTTGGCTTTCTAAAAAATATGAAAATATGTGAATGAGAACAGCCTTTTTGAGAGCTTGAACACATGAAACACAGTTTTTATGAGCAAAGACGACACAAGAGGCCAAGTTGCAAATGTAAGATTATTCATGTATCTTGATCCATAAATCAATTAAGACTTTATTTCATGAAAATATTTTGTTTATATTAAGACTGGGAACTTTGTTCAAACTGTTTATCTTTGATTTAACCTGTGTGAACTGGACTTAGAACTAGTTCTTGATAGGGGGAACTAGATTTGAGCAACATAGTAAACCTTAAAATTTATTTTAAGAAAAAGGTTGCAATGTGATTTTAAGGAATCACTGTGAAATCATGACATTTCTTTCTTCTAACTCAAGTGAACAGTAGTTTTATTGTATATTATTTTCAAAGTGATGAGGAAAGACAGCAGGAATATTAGATGGCTATCAAACACCATGTCATCTCTGTGTAATTATTTTTCACATCAGGGAACCACAACATCCCGTCTCCTTTGAAGGACAGGAAGTAATAGAGTGTTTTGTCAGGGCTTAATAAATATTTATCCTTTGATGCCAACAATGTTTTTCTGATCGCTACATCCGGAATAATAATATTTCACAGCATGATAATTAATCTTCACACAATGTCTCTTATCTTTATTTGTTTGTAGGAGGTGGGTTGGTGATCTGACACTGTTGATCTGATTCTTTTTTTAATCTGATACATGCAATCTTTCATAAAACTAATATGCATAGTATATAAGCCGTAGAGCTCAATTTTGCTGCTCTATAGAAAATAATTGCTTTAATCTTTTTTTTTTCTCTCAACACATAACAATAGCTTTTCTGTACACATCACTAGAATTTGGCATTTGAGTCCATCTTTCAAGCTGCTTGTAAAACAGGTTGCTATGGGCGGTTCGCTGTCGTCTACACTTTATTTGCACAATTTCAGTTGTCACTGGAAACAAGAGGCAGATGGGGAAAATAAAAGAGAGTTCAACAAAGACATGTTTTTCATATATTATCAAGATAAAAACTATTTTGTGAATGCTAAGGGAGGGTGATGCTGGGGGCGGGGGGATGACTAAAGGTTTATTTCTTTCACCACTTCCTGTGAATGTGGGGATGTTCAGTCATGCAACCTGACCTTAACTTATCAAGTAGTTCCGTACTCTCTGTGACCAATCTTTGGCGCAGCAAGTTGAGTCAAGAGCAAAGCTGTGGGAAAGGGAAACCTTGTCAAAGTCCTAAGGTGAGGCTTTGGATAATAACAGACTTGTACATTCAAGACATGCACTGCCCAGTTGTCTCAATACTTAAACCTTGTCACGGACCTTACAGACTAAACACATAGCGAAACAGAACCTCATGTGGCCCTATGACCTTGTAGCATGTGTTTCCCAGCTGTCTCACCATAATAATAACAAAGACTCAGCACTCTTTCCCAGAAATCCTGCTTGACTCAAACTCACTAACAGTTTCCCCTTTTGGAGCTTTTTCCGCTGATGAATAATTTCCATATTTCTACGGTGACTGATCCGCCTTTCATTTACATTTTTTTTTTTTTTACTAAGACTGAAGCTCTCTCAGTCAAATGCTGAAACAAACAACTCACTAAAAGGCAAATGAAGAGACAGATTTCAGAAAGACCCAAACAAAGGAGAATGACAGCAAAGAGCTACTGCCTTTTGACAGGAATATAAAGGCAGATTTGCATCGTGCAAATTTAAATTGAAGTTGAGTCTACTGAGGCGTAAGCATTAAGTACAACGCTGCTTTGGAGACAAGAAGAAAACTGAGATGCTCTGAAGAGATGCCAAACAACCATAAACACGTTTATGGAAAAAAGCAAACCAGTAATACTAACCGCACTGGGTTTGTTTATGAAGCAAGTCAGTTCCTGTGACTGATCCCAAAGTATGGTTCAAGATAGGTCTGATTAAATATTCTTACAGTCAACTTAATACACTAAAATCTGAAGTCAAACGAATACAGTGGAATACCAAAAGTAAAAGCTTTAGTTATTTAGAAAAAAAAAAGAGACAGGGTAGCAATACAAAATTATATGATTAATGACTTTATAGTCCAATTCTGTATCACTCTTTATTCCTCATTTCTCAACACACTGCTGCCAGCTCTCTGTTGTCAGGTACGAGCATCAACACCAGCTGCACATCATCCAGATGGCAGAATATGTCATATGACTGGAATGCAATCCCTTAATTCATTACTCTTGGAATAAACTATTGCAGTCAAAACAATCCTGTGTAATGTTATTGAAACTGATAATGTGATGACAATGTGTGAATATATCCATTTAAAAATGTTCTCAGGAGATGAACTTTAAATTCTAAGGTGGGTTTTCCAAATACCAGGAAAAAAAAGCTGGCTGAAGTACTTGAAGAACATTTTACAAATTGATAAGTATTTTTGGCTTGGGGTTTATTTCCAAACCACTGTTACTGCTTGAGAAGCAGAGTTGTCCCAACCACAACCATATGGAGAGTGTGTGGCATATTTTGGATGGCAGAGTCAATGCAAAAGAATGAGCCAATTTAAGAAAACTCAGTTCTGTCGTAAATGATTCTGTTTGTGTCACCAAGTGCAAACACAATATTATTTGAAAGCAGAGGATCTGCTCTTTACACCGATGTTTTTCCAAGTGTGACAAAGATTTGGCAAGTTATATTACACAAAATCAATGTTACGCCTTTGCTGTTGTGTGGTCAAAAGTCCTGTTTCAGCCCTGGAAACCACTACAGATGTCTCATGCTAAATTAATACAGCAGCTCAATTATGGATAAAACAGGGAAAGTCACTTCACCAGTTTAGCAGTATTTCAGATATCTAAAACAAAAACTAATCGATATTTATCGACATCAAATTATATGAAATTACTGTATCATGATACTTTTTCAGCCATGTCGTCCAGCCCTACTTTGCGCTAGTTTCAAATTATAGCTTAGATCTATACTATGTGCAATAGTTGTGCAGCACATTGCACAATTAATGTGCATTGCCCAGCCCGGCTCCACTCAAATCAGTCAGATTTGTACCCGACTCACCCTGGTGGTTACAACAAGTGACAAAACGAAGCTGGAAGATGCCAAACAAAGCTAAAAATGGAAGAAGTTACGCTAATAAGGTAGAAAAGAGCAAAGCCAGGAGTCTGGAATTGATTTTAGACTGATAGCAACTTAAAATAATAATGTATGTTTACTTCAGGCTCAGGGCTGTAATTAGAGTTAATTAGTCTAGTTGGATTGAGCTCAGACACGTCGTCTATGGGCTCGGACCGGGTCAGACTGGACTTTTTTTTAGGCCCAATCTAAACTCCATTTCAAACTGATAACTTGGTTGTTTACATCAAGACAGAGAGAGTTTTAGAGGAAGGGAACAACTTTCATGTGATGGAATTATACATGCACTGCTGCAATTGCTCATAATCCAATTAAATGTTCAGCAAATCTAATGCAGCACAATTTAAAATTGATCAGTGATGCCAGTGCATGGACAAAATACTGAGCCAGTGAAGAATAGAGTAGCAGGTCAGGTTAGTGTGGGAAGACTGTCAAAAGAGGTGTTTGTTTTCTTTGCAGAGTCTGGCATGTCAGTGAGAGTCCACGGTTTGTCTATCTCAATCTCGCTCAATCTTCTGCTCCCACTTCAGTCGGTAAACACAGATGCTTTAGAGTGCCTGCACAAGCAAACGCAGAGCTCTGTTCAAACACACTCACACAAAGCCTGGGTGACAGGCACGGCAAACCTACGATCCTCTGGAGAAATCTGACAGAAACGGCTGATATTAGCGAGCATATGTGTGTGCGTGTTTGTTGGTCGCTGTGTGCACACACACACACACACACACACACACACACACACATTCCAGGATAGCAATTAAATGTCATGCAGTTGCAAAGCAGTGAATACAGTTAAAACCATTGGGACTTTAGTTCAAATATGAGAAAGAAGAAAAGAATTACAAGGAGACAGAATGATAAATTGAAATGTCACATCTCCACTTGAGGATGAGCTCATTTCAGAGAATCACAAAGTTTTCATGTCTTGATGAAGACCTCGGAGGCACCGACATTTTGCCTGAAGTTTTTCATCAATCAAAGCAGCTCTATTACTGCAGAACACCTCTGAGATCTTGGGGCTATCATCAATATTGCATCATATTACATTCTATGTCTCACCCACCCAGCCATAGCAGCAGAGTCGCATGTGAAAACAGCCGCCCTTTGAAAGTCCCTTCACTTTCCAACATGTGATTCTCTGACCTGAACTGTACAATTGCACAAAGCAACAATCAGAAAAACGTTCTGCATGCTGTTCACTGAGTATCACAACTCACACTCTTCCACGTATGCATCTATACTTTCAGTATAATGGCTGGAATATCATCCATATCAACCAGCTGGTCTGCAAGACTCCTAAAGCTGTTCATCACACTTCTCACATTAAAAATCTCTGTTGTTTTTGAATGAATGTCTGATCTGCTTTGAAAAGAAGGCTTCATTTTCTGCCTTTTCACTTTGCCGTTACCTTTTCTTGTCGTTTGTCTTTTTGTGTGAATGCCATTGAGGTGAGTTGTAAAAGCTTTGACAATACCAGGCAAGTCTATCACCTGGACAACATATCAGGGGAACAAAGTAACTAACATGTTGAGGCAAAATATCACCAAAAAAAAAGTGAAAGTACTGGACTGCTTGACACTAATCATTTCACCAACAAGAAAGTTTAAAGTGCTTAACGTCATAAAACACAAAAAATACAGTCATAGACGACAGTCAACAAAACATTTCATCTGGTGGCAGTATTACACATCAGAATGTTTATCAATGTTTCATTTGCAATGTTTCAAAAGAAACTCTAAACAGGTGTGTTTAAAAAAGGTCTTCGGTTTTCATATCTGGGGGGAAAAAATCCCTGCAAACCTGAAACATGCAGAAACTGCACCTTTTAGACAGGACGAAATGTGTTTGCTTCAGATTTTAATCAGAGAATCTCACTAATGAACTGTTGGCTAATTACAATGAGAGACTGAAGCAGAAGATTGAACACAGTCAACACAGAGAATAACGATCACTGGACAAATATTTTTTCCACTTTTGCTACCTATTTACCTCATTTAAAACTGTAGCTTAATGTGTGTATTGTTTATGTCAGGCCATTTGGTGTTTGACGTACTAAGCTGAGTTCCTGTAAAGCACTTTTGATTGTCTTGTAAATAATATGAGCAATATAAAAAAAACTTCTCTTGTCTTGCCTTCTGTAAATGAAACAGTAAAATATCCAATATCTATAGCAAGTTAACATTTTAATAATTTCACTAAAGGATTTTTACAAGTAGTAGTAGTTGCTAAAGGCAATATTTTATTTGTTGTTTGCTATTGTTTGTTGTTGCCACTGGTTTATCACTTGTCTTGTTGTTGTCACTCCTACAGGTGTAACGGCCAGCAGTGGTATGCATTCTCTATTTCCCTGCTTAACATACACCAACAATACAAGCTGAAGATATCCCATCTGGGAGCATCCATCAACAAATTACTGTTCTAGATCTTCCCCAAGTATCCCGAAGGGGATATAACCAATGATTTTTGCACCATTATCATCTTGTTATGTCAGTATCATTGTGATACGTGTCATTATTGGCACTGTGCTGTCCTCAGGATACAGATGCTTCCTTCAGTCCTAATTACAGTTTGCCGTCATCTCCAAGGTACCATTTGCACTTTATTTAAATATTGTGATAACCCTTTCCACACAGATTCAAAGCATTATGGGAATCAATATTTGCATTGCAACAGCTATTCTCTCTAACATCTGTGCAACAGATGTGCACTGATGTATGTAGGAGTGTCTAATATTTTAAAATGTCAAGGTAATGCATTGCTCGGCAATATAATTACATACAGGCAAGTGTTGATAATGTTTTGTCATTTCTGCTGATGTTTATTCGCACAAAGTGGTGGTCCACACAACTTGCATAATAGAGGATTTAATGAAAAGTCGTGACAACCATCCTGTCACAGAGTCCAGGGACATCAGCTGCAGAGAACTGGACTTTATTGCTAAAGAAAAGTGAGGTCTTAAAAGAAAAATCACTCCCAAGTCGCATGCACAAACAAGAACAGTTGGTCTACCTCAAACTCTAACATAGGCAGTGGCAACATGTTTTTCTACTGGAACCACTGGAATGGATCAGAACCGCTCCCGTGTAATGCTTTCCTTTCCACCAGATGTCTTCGAAACCGAGCTCTGTGTAAAGACACACATCTGTTTTAGTTCTGATAAAACTGACATCTACAGACTAGATTAGTCAGACAGGATGTCAAACATAGGAACACCACAGGGAATCCAATCAATTTTCAAAACCAAACAGCCTCTGCAAAGTCCCAATGCTACATCATGCCACAATTAGTATGCACAGTGTACTAAGTTACAGGAAGACTTTGTTCATACTGAAAACATGTTTTATTATCAGTATTTCGAACTGGACAGAATTATACACCCATTGCGAAGCTTAAAATTTCTCTCATTTTAGAAAGAAAAAAATATATATATCTTTTTTTTAAAACCTCAAATAAAACAAAAACAAGTTTGCATATATTGCTAAGCAACATAACAGAATTGTTAAATAAATATTTGATGGAATAACCCTGACTTTCATTTTGTCAAACACCAGTCTTTCATATTATTGTTGTATGCAAAAGATCACCCAGTCAGAACCTCAGTGTGCTGAAAGACGTGAGCTTCTGTTGGAATTCAATTAGAACTGGAATGCAATAGCTGCAAAAAAATAAATAAAAAATCAAGTCTTATTTTAGAGCTGCGTATTTGGAAATAATTATTTTATTTTCACATACAGTTAGTCGCAGCTATGTGACCTGTCGGGCAAAATAAAACATTCAACTTTAAGTTAAATGTTTAAAAGGTCGAATTATCATCAACTATGAAAGAAAAACAAACTAGATTGTTACTCCCACTATAAAAAAATGCCTTAAGCATAAACAATATCACTTAACAAAATGTCCACCTTTTCCTAATACAATCATAATTTAACAGAAGCATATCATATGCAAAAGTCACAGGTAAGATGTTGATTACTAACAAAACGTGCTTCGTTTGTGCTTTTGATCCAAAATACCTGCATAACAATCAGTGCGAAAGCAGTTCAAGCTACTGTCTACAGTTCCTTTAAGTCGCTCCAGTCATGTGTTACATATATAATACAAATTACCTTTTTTTAGTCCATATGTCTGTTATGCAGCCTATTTTGACAAGCTCCATCTTGTCATTGTGTTCTGTCTCTGTTTATACAGTCTTTGTATAAAAAAATGGATTTACCTTGAGGCTTTTTCTGACTGGACTTTCTGAACCTGTCATTGAACTGCAGCATTATTAGTTTTCCATTATCAAACCTTTGCTTTATCTCTAGGTTCCCTTTGTCCTCATTTGGGCCGAGCCTTACCACATATTACTGCAGCTACTTTTAACAAATGAATCTGCATGTGTGAGCCTTCTTGTGTTTGCATGTGTTGCTGTCTTTCCAGCCTATTTTGTCTTGCTTTGTTTGCTTAAGCTGTTATCAATACGAAACAGCATGAATAAACTATAACAAGCTCCCGCACAGAGTCGCAAGGCTGTAATGACTACAGCGGTATAATGATTTTTGGCTTCCAAACACTAAAGATTTAAATGGAGACATTTCTAATGACATCATGGAGTGGTAATTAATTTTCTTTCATAAGTAATTTCCCTTGACCCATTATTTCTGTAGTGCAGATTATAGCATTATTCTGAACAATACAGCTTAATCAAGCTTTAATGTGGCAAGATGGGAAACCTTCAAATCCCCATTTACCCTTTTTTTTTGTTTGTTTTTTTTTTTTTTTCTGAAACCGAATTTTCTTTGCTGCGGTGTTAATGTTCACAACCTCCCAAGTCAGTCACAAAGTTCATAGCAGGCAAGAACAAGCTATGTCAAGTGAATTTACTTCCATCGTAGGTTTTCTTCAAGCTATTTATTCCTTCATTAGCCTAAAGGTAGACGTGCATTATATAATTCTATCAGTATAGTAATGTGGAATGAAAAGCAGACGTAGAAATGTACTTATTTTTATTTTTCTCTTGTCAATATCTTTGCAAAACCCAGATCTTCTAAAAGCATGCGACTGACGTACTGACAGGCTGGCAAAATGACCATTTTTTTGTGACTGATTGGTCAGAGTTTTCTGTATCCTTTAAACATGCTTAAAAGTGGTCAAATATCAAAAGATGAGCTCAGACTGAACTCTGTATGTAAGCTTCATTACAATGTTACCATTAGTTAAAACAAAAAGAAAAATATATACATTTTTATTTATGTCTTATATTTCTATTGAATTGGCAGGAGCAGCTGGATGGAGAAAGAAGTCACAAAGCAAAAAGTGTGACAAAAGGGATCAGTAGACCAGTTACTCAAATGTGATAGTTTTGCAGAGAAGTAGTGTTTTAAACATGGTTTCTAAAATGCCTTAGGATCACTTCACATGAGACTATGACTGTGTGACAGCATTAAAAATCTGTCCGAACATGGACGGTCTCTGCAGCAACTTGGAGAGGCGTGCTGTGGTTCACCAGGAATGCAACAGGCTTTTTATTGCATATTATTGAGCATCCACAAAAATTCCATTGTGGTTTGTCATCACGGTGGTGTCGTGACGTGTTGGACATTCAGTTTTTTTGTTTAGTCAGCACTTTAAAGTGTGTTGCTTGTTTTTTTTTTATGTTGAGTAATTCACCCCATGATTTCATTGGCAAGCTGCTACTGCCCCATGTTTCTGCTTGTCCACATCTGTGTTTATTCTATGTATCTGAAGCCAGTCTTCTTCTTCTTCAGTTTCTCTACCTATTCTATTTAGGATTCTTCTGCTATGCAGAAAACAGTATTGCTAATAATTCTTGTTCCTCTAGCATAACGCTAATCAAATCCCTTTGTGTGTTTAGACTCTTTGATGCCTCTCAATCCTCCACCTCCTGCCACCACCTTCTGCCTGCATTTGGGTCCTACACTAATACACACGATCATAGATGGGAGTGTATCTGAGTCCTTGGTGCTGCATGAAAAAGCATAGTAGCAGCACTGATCGTCTAACCCAGAGGTTCCCAAACTCTGGGGCACGCCCCCTAGGATTGGCGCTG
>NW_015114603.1:33105-51354 GCF_001443285.1 Poecilia latipinna
TTGTAGGCTACCAATGTTGGTGTCTATTTTCAGCTACGTACATTCATTTTGCCCCCAAAAAAGTCGATGCCCCCCCCCCGTCGTCACACGGGGCGTTTCAACCAGACAGCCATTTGTAATCCATAGGGGGGGGCGCAGAAAATGCTTGGAAACCACTGGGGGGACGCAGAAAAAAACGTTTGGGAACCACTGGTCTAACCCATGCAGTGTGGCTTAGACAGACCAACCTTATCATTAAAGAATTTGAAGAAAAACTGGACATGCTGGACTCACGCAATGTCTACAAGCTAATCACACCCACACCAAGATACCAGTGGTGAGGAAGCACACACACACCTCCAAAGTGCATGTAGACAGGTTACTTGCAGATGTTTTGCTCTTTCAGATTTTCAGTTCTGGCTCCTCAGAAAAATAATGTGCCATTTCAAAAAATGAAATTCTTCCCTGTGTAGAAGAGGAAACTATCAGATAATAAAGCTGATTTTGGGTTGGTTTTTGGGTTGTTGCATTCCTCTTCTCGTTCTTCCTGTGCTGCTGATTCCACTCTGTGAAGGCATGACAGCTCATACGGCCAATTCACATGGTCCCCATTAGGCTAATCAGTCTGGCTGCATAAGAGGTGCTAAAGGACAGTCCTCAGTGCCTGATTGTCCATCAAAGTAGTGGTAATCAACCCTTCCTCTTGCGATCTCATTTGATGTTGCCTATATAATTATGTCATGCCTCCTTTGCGTTTCTCAGTAGACTCGCTTGGGCCTTACCTTCCACTGCTGGAAGGACAAACAGTGGCACACAGGAACTCGCCATCTCAAGGACGCATTTCATTTCAATAAAATCAACAACCCTGTGGGTTTTCCTCATAAGGTAATGTTAAAAGGAAAACAGGGACCGAGAGATATTCAGTTAGAGCTTTGCAAACTACAGAAACAATTATTTAAGGATTATCTTGGAGTTTGTGTTATACATCAGGTCACTGTCAAGCCTTGTTCCTGCTTTATTTCAGCTGTTGCATTTTACTTGCCTTTGAGATTGTCTGTATTCCCTCTACGTCTATGGCTTGGGTTAAACTGATTAAGTGTTTGTACCCCCCAAAAACTCCAGACCGTTTATAAAAGATAATCTAACCTCTTCTTATTGCTTCCCCTATTCAAACAACCTCCATTTGTTTCCCAGAGCAATAACACACTGCTGATCTAGATAAATATGACCCATGTCCCACAGTAACACACAGAGGGCTGGGAAAAACATACACAAGCAGAACCAGACATGTATGTCCTGTCAAAGCACATTTAAGCACAAAGACACACATCTCAAAAGCAGAGAATGGGCCAATCCAATGAGACGTTCAGACAGACTTTCAGACTTTTTTCTTTCAAATGTTTGACAAATTCAAATGAAAGTCTTTCAGCGGCAGTAATGCATTAAAAGTGAATCTTGCTGTTTGAAGAGCTGTCAATGAATAACAGCTCCTAGTTGTGGTGTTTTAGAGAAGCAGCGTGCGGGCACATTCCAGGACGGCTGCCAGAA
Organism: Poecilia latipinna; assembly: GCF_001443285.1. Taxonomy (NCBI): domain Eukaryota; kingdom Metazoa; phylum Chordata; class Actinopteri; order Cyprinodontiformes; family Poeciliidae; genus Poecilia; species Poecilia latipinna. The sequence goes on from NW_015114603.1 coordinate 34,633, forward strand.
ACAACCACAGCGTGAGGAGACAGAAAAGCCATGCAGGGAACCTCAACTTCCTTCAACCGTCTTCCCTTCCAGTGAATAAGAGCAGTCATGTCACTGCAGATGTAGAGTCATAGCTAACCTTTGAAAGATATACTTTGAATAAATTATATGAACTTTCATAATCACCATCATGCTTTATTTTTGTATTATCTCTGCATGAATGCAATAAGAACAACATCATATTTGATAAAGTGATTCTAAAGCTAATTTCTGCTTTTATTTCACAGTAATGCTTCTACAATGGAACCAGATGCTTTTCTTTTTTCATAGCTGTGTTTCAAAAAAATTGAAAAGGAAAACAATTTTTAACATTTGACAGTGTTTGCCAAAAGTATTTTGTTTCCTGAGTGTAAACGAGTAAATTACGCCTGTCGTTTAAAGACCACAAAAAGTCTGAATATGTATCAGACAGATTGCAAAGCCAGATTGTCAACATCAATTCTGTTCATGCTCTGCCCACATGGTTCCAGTCTCAGCTCGCTGCCTTCTCCCTGCAAACTCTGCAGGGACTTCAACTTAGACTGCAAGCTGTTTGTTGTTTCACTGAGATGTTGAGTTTTGAACTACTTAAACCCCAAAAAGCTAGATATTTGCACTAACCTTCCCCGTCCTTTTGACCTTCCCGTGGCCTGGATTTTCCAACAACTTCACAGAGGTCCTAGAGCAATCTCGTCCTCGAGCTGAAGCTCGACATGTTTTTCTCTTGTCTCAATTTTCACACAACAAACTAGTTTGTGAAAATTGTAAGGGTAGGCAAGTTCAAGCAAAAAAAATAAATATCTGACATTGAAACTTTCCTCTACCTGAAGGCACAAACAGAAAAAGAACAGCTTGTCCATATTTTCCAACATTTAAAATTATCTTGAAACAAATACATCCTGGTGGCATCCCTGGTGAAGATGTGTCCAAATCTTGAGATTTTAACCTTTTACTAATTCTCTTTATTTGTCTTAGGTCTTTTCTGCTCGTTCACTACTCATACTACTTGTATTGTTTTTGCTGTGCAAAGTGATATAAAATAAAGTCGACATTGACACTGTCACAAGATTTTAAATAAATTGATCTTTAATTCAGTGGGTAATCATTGAATGACATCCTACGAGCAACTGATCAGGATGCCTCCTATGACCCATCCAAGGACACGTGTAAGTTGCATTGGCAGACCCAGATTATATTTCCCATAAATAAGATTGAAAGTATTATTATTGCACCCATATTCTGACCACACATAAGCTAAAGACAATGGATGAATGAATGGATGAGTCGTCAGTGGGTCATATTTTCAAGTAAATATGTTTTTAAACCTTGTGGTCACGTCCACAAAGAAGCAGTCTGCAGACACAACACCAGCCTGTTTCCATTGTCATCTCAGTCCACAAGCCTAAATTCTCCAGAAAAGAAGGTGAAGAGAGGAGAAGAGACAATAAGGATGCAGGACTCTGGATTAATAAGAAATATCCCTCTCTGTGTATGGTTCCTCACTAAATAAATTTTCCTCACTAAAAAAATCCATTAGGTTGGTTAGAAATAGAAAACACAAAGCTTCACAAAGGCTAATATTCTAGATTGAATGTCTAGTGCTTTAATTGAATATAAAGTATAATTGTAATCCCAATGTGGACAAGAAGAGCCATCCAGAGTTTAGATAGCGCAACATTTTTTTTTTTTTTATCTGGGCTGACTCATGGAGAGCAGGTCAGGGGAAGATAACCCGAGTCTCAGGGGAGGAATGCATGTTCACATGTACACCCAAAGGTCATAAAAGAAAACTGTGGAACAAGACCATGGACAGATCTCCAGATGAAATATTTTTAGCTGAACTCAAGCATTCCCATTGTTTGGTGCAACTGAGAATATGTATAAACATGTATTGCACAGATTGGAGCAAAACAATGATTGAAAAGGAGAGGGAAAGTATGACAGAGAGTTCATGACTATAGATGGCATGACAGGAGTCTTGAAAAAGTTTTTGTGATAAAAGATGTGGTGATTGATTTTATCTGAAACTGCTCCCTCCAGGTCAGAGGTCAGTCTGTGCCTCAAGCAAAGAAGTTCAAATATGTTAGTGTCTTCATCAGTAGTGATGGTAAGACAGAGTGGGAGATGGGTGGACATATTGGGGTCTTGTCTGCAGTAAAGCAGTTTCTACTCCAAACTGCCAAGGTTAAAAAAAAGCTCAGCCATTACGTGAAGCTCTTGATTTACAGGTCCCTCCAGGTTCCAGACCTCAGCTGTGGTCATGATTAATGGATCATGACCAAACGCAGAAGATCTCAGATGCCAGCAGCTGAAATTTGATGCTTTGTGTATTATTGTAGCTCTGTCACAAAGATGATTTGATGGCCTCTGTTATCCTTCAAAGCTGAAAGGAGAGCTGCTGCTCCTCCACATTGAAAGAAGTCAGTTTAGGTGATTTGGGCATCTGATCAGGATTTCACAAGGAGCACCTCAAGTTTTTCCAGGCACATTTGGGAAGAGATCTTGGGGTGCGCCCAGAACTCACCAGGGGAACTATATATATCCCAGAAAGACCCTAGATTTACCAAACAAACTGAAAAGTATTAAACGGGGAGAGAGATATCCAAGTTTCCATCCTGGACATGTAAGAGTACAAGCCTGCTACATGAAAAAGTGAAAAGCTAAGGGAATGCAGTTCTGCAGTAAAAGATGAATGTGTTTGTTTTTTTGCTGAAACTGTCCTACAGAGGTGATGACTCACCTGTACACATTAGAAGATGCTGTTGGTGTCAGTGTTCAGGTGCGGGGATTTATACAGAGATCCATTATGCATGTCTCATGATCTCAAGTTCACACTAGGCACTGCACTACTCATTTCACCCACAGCTCTTTGTGCACAAATGTTTCAGTTGTTTACTTCAATCCAATCGTGACTTTATTTTTCAAAACACAGCAACAGTCAGATAAACAACACATTAATGGACTGAATAAATGCTAACACAAGCAGAACTCACACACGTTGTCAAGTATCCGGATGCTGAGGGTTTAAATAAGAATTCCCACCATAATGTAAAAATTACACCAACACAGAGAACAAGGAAATGTGTTTTTCTAAAAGGATTCCAGAGCCTATGAATCCCCTGTAGGAATTTGAAACTGTCTGCAACTTATTAACTTGACTGCAGTTGTCTTGTTAACCAGGATCCATAGAGGCCTGGAGTTTTAAAGAAATGCATCTTGTTTAAAAAGCGCAATCAAGAACTCCTCCTCATCCAGACACAAATCCTCCCTTCTCAGTCTGTAAATTGAGGGTTCATTTCCAGTGGTATAAAAATGTCTAATAATTTCACATAATCCTATATTTACTCACATACTAAGAATAAACATAGGGTGGAATCAGTCAAAGTCACTTTTTAAGTTACAAATTTTATGGCTCGACAGAATAACTGGTTAGCCAGTTATTCTTAAGACTGCTTAACTGCTTTCACATCTTAAGCAGTCTGAATTTGTGTTTTCGATATGCTGATATTATAACATTTTCATCAAATAAAGACATTTAAAAAAATCTAATTGATTTTGAAACATCAATGGATGGTATTCCAACAAAAAAAAACTTTATTTTGATGTCTCTATATATACTTTAATCCCATCAACCTCAAGGGGAACTGCACCTTTAAGTAAATAACTCTTGTCTTCATCTGTATAGATCCATTCTGCATTGTCCTGAGTACGACTGGATTAGTATTCAAGACTCATAAAGATAGCTGCACATAGAGCACTGGCTAAGCTACCCACACCAGTTGCTGTGCACAGTTAGCTAGATGAATGAAGGATTCACTTTTCCCTCCCTTAGATGTAAGATCCCTTAGAAGAGTCAGGAGATTCAGTCCTTTCTCTGAACGAGTAGATCCTGCGGTTGTGATTAGGGCTGCAATAAGGTCGAGTATCAGCACATTTGGGGTGGTGAGGTCTTTTGCAGAAATTAATCTTGGCAATGTTTTGGTAGCAGTACAACATATTTATTCTACAAATATTTAAAAAAGATTACAAAAGCAACATATTGTCTGTTGATGTGTTCCCGTCATGCTGTCTTAATTGACTCAGCATTCAACCAATAATCAGAACCAAACGTCTTCCACTCTCATTTCGTGAGTCAGAATCCTTCAAGCTAAAAAGTTTGGAAACAGCTATTTTTGAACTGCTACTAACGGGAAAGCCATTTCTTGCTGTTTGCTGTAACTCTGGTAGGAATCAGTGTGGAAACACAGATGTTTGTTCCTGTTTACACTGAGAGGAAGGTAATTGAGAAAGTCTGGCTCACTCCTTGGGAGCTCTCTGCTGCTCAGTGGGAGCTGTGTTACTACTGAAACAAACATTTCACATCTCTTTCTCACTGTTTATATCTCCTCTCTGTTCCCACATGCATTTTTTCCCTCCTTAATCCTTTTGTCACCTTATTCTTCCTTTGGAGGAAATATCTGGTACTTAGCAGGAACTGGGTGCCATGTTTGCTACACCTTGGAAGGGTGGCACCAAAGACAGGAAGAGATCCTCTATTCTTTTCCATCTCGACACCTTAAAGGAGGTGTATCTGTCAGAAACACCTCCTTTAACCTCCACATCAGAGAACAGCAGGGCGCCGCCTCGTCGACTGCAAGGTGCACTAAAGCTTGCAAATGAGCTCCTTTGCTGCGAATGTTCCCATAGAACACAGAACACATTCTATATGCGGAGAATCTTCTCCCCACCTTGTCAGGCTTACCTGGAATTGGCCGGCGAAGTCTTCGTCTGTGGTGCCCTCTCTGCCCTCCTTCAGCGCGATGAGAGTAAAGCCTCTGAAATAAGCAGGGCTGCTGGCTAGAAGCACCACTGCGAGGGAAAACAAGAATGTGAGTAAGTATATATCAGCGCCACAGAGAATCAGGGTATTAAACTGGCTTTGGATTTTCATGGTTTGTCTGCGACACCCAGGGTCACTGCAGATAATCGCGACAGAGGGTTTATCGTAACAGTGTGCATGATGTGGAAGAGTGAAGGTTGCAAACAGCAGCTTAGCATCTCACACAGCAGTTAATAAAGGAGGATACAGCTGAATCGCACACTTCCTAGCTTTCCCCTCATCCATAGCACTAGTTAATTAATCAGGTATTACTTAAAACGATCAACTGAGAAACGGGATGCTGCTCCGGGTTCTTCGAGGAGTATCAGTTCTTGTCGATTTCTACTACATAAACATACAGGACATAATATGTGCAACAGTTAACAGCTTTCAAGCATGACAATAAAATAAAATCTACTTTTATATGTTTAAAATGCATTTAGATTTTCAACAAAGCAAAACCACAAAGAAAAAATATTGCTTATGATACATAGTTAATCCAAAAGTAACAGATGCTAAGAGTTCTCATGAGCAATATAACTGCAAGTACGTTTAAGTGCAGTCATATCTACTAAATCAGGTTATGTGTTCTGATAAAGCTTGTTTGTCAGAAAAGTACCTTTAATAATAATAATAATAATCTTTAAGAAGGTTTTATTTACTCCACATTTCTGTATTAATTATTTTATTTTTAATCTAATGCATTGTTTTAATCGTAATTGTTTTGTTTTCATTAAGAAAATCATCATAATTAACAGAAATAAAGGCTTGAAAAGATCAGTGTGTGTGTAATTAGTCGATATGTATTTCACTTAGTGAACTGAGTTACTAAAACTGATACATTTTGCAATAATTCTCTAGTTTATTAAATATGACTACATGTTAAAATAAAAAGCCTTAAACTTTAATGTTCAAAGTTTTCACGGGGTCTTAAAACAGTCTAAAATTTCAAAATCCCAACAATCAAAATCAGACAAAAAAAAATCTTAAACTAATTTAATTATTTTAGTGAAGTATTACATTATTACAAGTATGTCTTAAAATTTTAATAAAATGCCATGACACTTTATTGCATTTATGGACTGTATTTTCAACTACAAAAGTTCCAAAGACACAATCAAGCAACCAGCTTCTTTTGTTACAGACGAAACCATAAGATAGTCCAAAGAAGCGCTGCTGCAAGAATGGGGAAATGCAAATTCAACAACACTTAGCCTCAAAGACACAAGTGAAAGGCTTGGTTAAACGCTGATCCAAACAGCGACTTTGAAGCCTACGGCTTATGCAATAAAAACAACAAAAAACAAACAAAACGAGGGCAGTGGAGTTGCATTCAAAAAGAGACAAACTCGTAACTTTTTTCGTTTCTAGTCTCTGAAAACAGCTCCACTCTCTCTCCCCGACTGTTCACCTCCACTCCAACTTGGAGCTGCTTTGTGCGCTGTGCTGCAGAGCCCAGGAAGAAACCTGGAATTGTTTTACTGTTGTAGCAAATTATCTTTTGTATGCAGCTATTCATTACTGAAGCAACATTAAAAAAAAAAACTTCTATGAAAAGAAAGAAAAATCATAAACACAAAAGCGTCAGACGGCGAGAAATGATTCCATATTCAACCCATTACATCTGTCTTGCATGGAAATAATTTACTTTGAACAGCAAAGTTAAAATCTGTTTAACATTTAATGACATAATGTAAAGATTTTCTGTAGACTTTGAGGTTTTTTTTTTGTTTTTTTAAAAAGCCCCCCCAATTTAATCTTCCTCGAAAAAACAAAAAAAAAAAAAAAAGTGTAATAATTATTTGGGTCAGTTTTCACTGTAAGGTCAGATGTTTTTGTTTTCTTAGGGTTTTGCATCAAACATATACACCATGTGAAAGCAGCATAAAATAAGTCTAACACAAAGGATGAGTCCTAGTTTTGTTTTGCTTGTTTTCTTATATTTTGTCACCTTACACCACAAGCTTCAACATATTTTATTGTGACTTTACATCACACAAAGAAACGTCTACTGAAATCTGATCATTTTAGCATGCATTTGTAATCAGTTGCATTTATTCTGATGCCACTACATAAAATCTGCCATCAGATCTCATCCAATTAGACTCCATCTATGTGAAATCTCAGCATAAATCCAGCTGTTAGAGAGTACTGGTGAACAAAATGCATCTTGAAGACCAAGAAACACCACAATGGTCAGGGGTACATAAGCTTTGGACATCTCACACAGCACTGTTCAGTCCATTATCCAAGTATGCAAAATCAGTAGCACAACCAGAAGTGACAGGCCAAGCAAAAAGTGTTAATCAGGGAAATGGTCTATGTCTGCACTCCCTCTGGAGGAGTGGCATGAGTGAGAGTACATGCCACTGGGAAACACTGGGAAATAACCCTTTTATTTAAAACAAAACCATTATGAGTCCCATTTCCAGTCAGCCATGCACAAAACAGCCTGAGCATGATGATTTTGGTAAAAAAAATAATAATAATAATAATAAAAACAAGGTGGTGGCAGCATAATGTTGTGAAGGTAAATACAGACCAGTCCTGGAAGATACAGCAAAAGACTCCAGACTCGGGCAGCACAACATGTCTTAAACATACAGCTACAATTGAATGGTTTGTTTTTATGCATATCTACTTGAGTCCAAATGTAAATACAGTTAAGATAAATATTTGAAAATCAGAGATGCTCTTCATTCAATCTAAACTGGCTTTAGCCATTTTCAAAGAAAAATGTATTTAATTTGAGATATTAAACCATAAACCACACGCCGAGTGAGACGACTCCTAAATATGGAACTACAGCAAAAGGTGATTGTACTGTATTGACTAAGAGGGATAAATACAAACATTTTAGATTTTAATCTTTTTTTTTTTAAACTTTCATTTTCATTCTGCTTCACATGCTCAATCACCTGCAGGACTTTGTGCAGCAACAAGGATAACTATGCCATATATAAGATGGGTAAGCAATTCAGTTTCAGCTTCAAGACCCTTTTTTACAATTTCCTACATCTCTTTACATTTATTATATACCTTTTCAGTTTGCTGGAAAACAAAAAAACAATCTCATCCCAGCTTAAATGGTTTGAGTAAGCCTACTTACGCTGTCTTTTGTGAGTTTTTGTCTAAATGATTGAAAAACTTTTAAAGCGTTCCTTCTGAGCTCATCTGAAATCACTGTGAGAAAGTCGCCCCTTTTTCACTGTGGCCAAACACATCTGGCCGGCCGGATGGGAACTTAAAATTTGTTTTGTCAACTTAATTGGATCCAGATCTGTCCGTGTGTGTTTTTAAGCCTGTATCTGCATGTTGTTATTCGAGAGATTCCACTTTCTGGCAGGAAGAGAAGAGGAAGTAAATATAGGCAACGCAATTTAACATTAAACAGCCTTATCAAACGGTATCTCCCAGCAGGAGGATGAGGAAGACTTGCTTTGGAAATTGGATCTCCTGCGGCTGCAGTTTCCACTTAACATCGTAATAAAAAAAAAAAATAAATAAAAAAAAAAAACATGTTGAAAAAGTGTTCTGTTTTCAATTTGGTAAACATCCAGTTGTTTAATTGGATGCAGATTCGCGCACTGACTGCACACGTCAGATTCTGGGAAGAAAAGTGGAGATGTACCTCTGTATGTGCTGCCCGGCTGGTAGGTCTCCGGGTCCCCCTCCACCCTGATCCTGAACTCGTGGTGCCCTTCCCGCCGGGTCCCCTGCGTCTGCGCCCGGAGGATCCGCCCGCAGTACCCGTCCGACCTCCCTCCGGCGGGCTCCTCCACGAAAGCAACGGCATTGCACAAAAAATTCGAGACAAAATAACCCTGCAAGAGCAGCAGATGCAAATACATTCCCATTTCTGAACTGCCGCTCGGAAATGATTGTGCAGTGGCTGTTCAGTTAAAAAAAATAAAATAAAATAAAATAAAATTAAGCAGAGCAAAGACCCGCGCTTGCTCCCTCCTGCCGGGAACTCCCACCGAACTACAGACGGAGACAGCGATGCGCAGAAGGAGACCAAGACAAGTCCATCCCGAAGTGGAGAGAGCGCGGCTGGAGCTCTGCGCGGTGTAGCGCCGCTTATAAGAAGAGAGGGGAGAGGAGCAGCAGCTGCTGACTCTGGATCAGTCAGTGTGATGTGCTGGAGGGGTAGAGAGGAGATAGGAGGGCTCTGCTATGAGAACAACGGTGCGCCGATACAGGCGATTATCTCCCTGATGCGAGACGAGGAAAAGTTCAGACTGACTCCCAAACACTTCCTCCCGTCGCACTTTACTCACACAAGCAGTTAACTTTCGGTCTGAATGTGCACGGATGCAGAAACGTCTCGGTGTAAAGTAGCCCCACGCTTTCCGGTCACTTGCATTAGTTTATTGTATTAGCCGTTTGTGACGTGACATCACGGTGCAAAAACAATATTTGATAAACAAGAAATGTACCCAAGAATCTAAACATTTCCATCTACTGTGTGGCAAAAGCATATGTTGTAAACATTATCTATTTGTGATTAAAATTAATCTCGGCTTTTCATTGTTAACATTTTTTGCATGCTGATAATGCTGATAAATGTAACTATCCCATCCCCTGATCGTGTTTTCCTGACTAACATGACTTTTTCTGATTGTCTTTTAGTTTCAACCTGATGAATTATTTGACTGACCAGACAACCTGATGAATTATTTGACTGACCAGATTGTATTTATTTATTTTTATTGTATTCATTATTTTAAACACATAAGAGCTGGCTATTTTATATTCCAAAAGAAATTTAAGGAATTACAACATGCAACATTTTGTACCTAACCATATTGCGATATTAGGAAGTAAAAGTGACAATTTAGAAATATAAATAGCCTTTATTATCCACAGATGGGAAATTTAAGAATTAACAATTTTGAAGTTCAATTCAATTTGCACAAATTTCATTTGTTTAGATAAAAATTTCAGAATGAGTTAATTTGTTAACTTCCGAACAGCTTTTAAGATATCCTTAGACAACTAAATTTGTCAAATTCTTTTTGGTCATTATTGTCTTTCAGATTACTTTACTCAGTGCATTTGTTTCAACAAATTAACGAGGTTCTAATTAGTCTGTTTTATACTCAGAAACAACCCATTTTTGCTACCCTGCAGAAAAAATAAATAAAAATCAGGGTTTGAATCTCAGCCAGAGCAGTATAATGTATATTCCCCTTGTACCAGTAGTTGTCTCTGGGTACTCTCACAGTTCAAACAAAGTTCAAAAACATCCACATTTAATCCCTCTTGTGGGCGTGTGTGTGGGTGTATCAGGTTTTTATATCCTTATGGGAACCTATTTCTGTCTACAATGTGGGGTTATGGGGACCGTTGCTCCTTGTGGGGACATTTTCTTGGTCCCCATGGGGGAAATTGTTGGTTTTGGGTTAGTGGTTAGGTCTGTGTTGGATAGGATTAGAGTTAGGATTATGGGTAAGGGTTAGGTTGTAGAAATTAATGGAAGTCAATGTGAAGTCCCCACAAGTGATGAAAACATGAATGTGCGTGTGTGCGAGTGTGTGTGTTGCTGGTTGTGTTGCCCTGTGACAGACTCATGACCTGTCTCATCTTGTCAGGGTTGCAACGGTGGGGTGCCAATCTCCAGCAGTCACTGAGTGAAAGGGGATGTACCCTGGACAGGACTCCAGACCATCACAAGGCAACACAGTAACACACATCGCAATCACCCATGCAAACACACACTCATACTTAAGGGTATTTTATGTGTTACCACCTAATAATTACGTTTTGTTTTTTTCTTCTAAAAAGAGGATTCACCATACATAAACACTGCTAAAAAAAATCTACAGATTTAGTTCAAACTGTTGTATAAATCAAAATTCCTCACTGAGATGTGAAAGTCAATGGTATATGGTGTGCATGAGTAAATGTTGTAATGTGCAAGGAAAGTGATTTATAGTCAGGTTGAAAACACCCAAAGGCCTCACTGGGTCTTCAGGTAAAGTAGTCGCAGTAATCAATGTTACAGCACAGGTGAAAATTTCCCAAGCTCAACCATAATGAGATCTGCAGGTGCCCGAACGTTAGGTAAACAAATTAACCAAACATTTCTGTGGTTTGGACTGCAGGAGAAAGTGAGAGTACCTGAAGAGAACCAACAAAAAAACAAAAAGTAAATTTCATAGAGAGAAAAAGAGGCTTGGATTTGAGCTTTTGGTATTTCTCAACTCTGCTAAATGTCTCTTATGTCAGCTGATGAAAAATTCACCTAATTTTCAAAGTACCATTTCAGCTGGGAGTATGATGTTAGAAATGCAACAATTTCTGATTTGAAAAAGTTTTAATTCGATTCAATTTTAGTCCATTATGGTTTTTTGTTTCTTTTTTACTCAAGATTTTTTTTTTTTTTTTTTTTTTTGCAACATTTTTTGTAAATACAACAGTGAAATGAGTATGAACTAAACTTGACTTCCATTTGCATCTCTGGCTTTATGTTCACATGTGAAACAAGTGTGGATTCTCCTCTATATTAAGAGCTCTCAAAAGGAAAGCAGTTTTTTAATTTGGAAATGCTTAAACTAAACAACATCAGCCTGAACGCCCCCAGAGACACTGCAGATGGATCCCATCTGGAGAGTCTCTGGTTTGTCCTCTGGGTGGCTAATATCCGATGTCCACAATATGGTCTGGACCAAGATATGGAGCCTGAAAAAAAAAACCTCTTTGACCTTTTGCAATAAAAACAAATGTGTTTCAAGGCCTGCCAGCAACTTTCCCACGCAAACACACAACTTTGTAGGAGGAAAATCAAAAGCAAATCCTCTAATCTGATCAAATGAAAAGTATTGTAAAAGAATCGTTTTCAGCAATCCCTGTTAGAAATAGAATTTATTCTGAGGGATATTTTAAAGCAAAGAATTCACAGAAAATTATTACCTCTTCAAAATCTGATATGCTTAATTTCAGTTCTTTTTACAGGAAAGTCCTGCAGGCCTTCTTATGACAAATAAATTTGCCTGCTCAAATTAGCCTTTCATGAGGGTGATAAAGTTCTGATGCAGACAGCATGGGTCAAAAGGGTGTATTAAATATGTAAATTGCAAAGATTTCAGACTGTGCAAGTAATTTCCTCTAATGGACTATAAAGGTTCTTAAAAAAACCTCTGTATTACACTCAGGTGTGTAATAGAATTTCTAATCATTTTATATAGACTTTTAGGAAGTCAGGAAGCATTTGCTTCATTTAGATCGTTGCCCCCAGTAATATAAATGACCCTCCAAGCTGTGTCCGTTAAAAGCTTAGTGTTGAGATATCATGGATTCAATTTTCTGTTGGTTTCAGAAATTTTGAAAAATCACATTATTCAAGCTGAAAATGAAGCAACTGTGCATACATCCTAATCTCTGCCTGCTTAAAAAAGGAACTAGGGAAATGTATTGCTAAGTTATTAAGGATAAATTGTTCACATTTGGTTACATTTGGTTGGACTCTATGCTTTGACTAGGTGCAGCTATGCTGTTATCATTTACTTGATTGAAAACCATCAGTCCATCTATTGCATGGACACACACTTATTGCATTAGGGGAGCTGGTATAAGTGAAAATATGATCCCCAAATATAATTTCATGATATTCTATGATGGTTATTCTTACCAAGTTTATTTTCTGTACTTTACTGCATCTACAAATCAATACTAGGGGCTAATTTCATGTGTGTATTTAGAACTGTTTATGTATTAGCTTAACAGGAAAACTGGATTGTCATTTTTGCACGTTAAATTTTGAGCTTGCGCATGTAGACGTGCACATGTTTCACTAGTGATGTAACTAGTGATGTAACACAAGAAAGTTGAACATTTTACAACTTTTATTGCTGTTGCAATCTCATCCCATATGTTGTTGTTCACCTTCTGCTGTCATTCAGCACTCCCTTTGTGCCGAGCTGATTAGACCTTTAACCAGTTGATAGTATTCTATTTTGGACCTCCTGAGCTAGCTGTAGCCCCCACTGTGCCCCCAACCATGGAAGTCTAGGTCCGCCACTGACAGAAAGCAAGAGGGAACGTGGCATGAGCAGTGGAAAGAAAAAGGACCACCGGAGAAACAACAGAATCGTGGAAAGAGTAAAATAGAGAGGCTTCAATACCTAAGAGGTTAATCACTAGAATGGAAAACTGATGAGTCTAATCACTTAATTAAAAACAGCTGAGGGACAGCAAGGTGCTGAAGGGTTTGGAGGGGGGAAAGCCCATAAATAAAATAAGTAATACACAAAATGAGGAAATGATGGCATGGGTTAAGAGACAGGTGCTAGAACCTGCCTTTTAGGCCAGGCCTCAGCAACAGGTGTAACCAGGAACACTGGAAAACATAGTTCCTGCACAAGGGCAGACAAATTACCAAAATAAAACAGGAACTTGGGTAATAAAAAAAAAATAAAAAAAAATAAAAACTGTTAACAATATTTCTAAAACTAAAAGTACAACACTAGCCAGAAATTTAACACAAATCCAGAACCAATGTCATAAGAATCATAAAAATACATTATATTGTTTGCATTTATTATGGTTACTCTAACTGAAATGCCCCAGTGAATTAGCAATCCACAATTAAGAGTACCAGTACGATGCCTCACAGTGTTTATCTTCTCTGGGCTGGTTCTTGGCACTGGCATTTACTTAGTGCGGCAACTACTGAAGTTGGCTCTAAACGACCTGGAATCAGCTGATCCAACGATGGAAATGAAATGTTTAAGTTTGGTGCATGTGTAAAATGATTTCAGAAAGGGATATCTAACATGTTCCTTAAGTTACAGTTGACTCAAATAATGTTAGCAGGCCGGTTATGTTATTGTAAAAAGCTGGAATTACATGAACTGCAGTTTCTGACAGAGCCTTTTTACAATTTATGCTTTCCATCTGAAACAGCTGTGAGCTAATCTTAGGATAAGCTAAATGAGTTTTCCTGCCTACTGGCTGCTGGAAAGCATTTGGTCTGAGAATAGACCATAAAACGGTCAAAATGAATTCATTGTTTACATAAACTCACAAATATCTGTTTCCTTCATAAAAAGACTGTAAATATTTATAGTTGCATGTTCCTGTTGCCCCAGAAACCAAAAGTTGTGTTAACTGTTAATTTGTGTTTGCTTGTTAAGTGTGTTCATTTCCATCACTCGCTCATTTAACATAGAAATAATTCTACCAATGGATAAAGTGAGACGAGTGTAGCCCTTTTCTGCCTTTTTACTTTCTCTCTTATATGTTTTTGTCTAAAATATATTTCATAAAATTACTTGACCGTTTATTTGTTACAGTTTTAGTGTTGGGATGACAAAGTTTTAAATAAATAGTTAAGAACATTTTTGACACCATCACATAAATATTATTCAGAAAAATGTTGCAGATTGAATTATTGGATCGTGTCTCTATTACTAGTTAAGAGCCAAGCTACACTAAATGTTGTTTCAAAGGAACATCTTTCTCTTTGTCAGGTTATTTTGTGCCTTTTAGACACAGCTCTGCACCTTTTGTATTTCTCAGTAACACATAAATATTATCTATATCTGTACTGGACAGATGCACTGAGGAACATTTTCATACATCTGTCCACAAAAGCTAAGATCAGGCCTAAAAAAATCCAACCCAACCCTGAGAACAAATAATTAATTAATAATTAATTATAGCCCCAAGCCTATAGTAAACCTAACATTATTTTAATTAAACTTTTACTGCTTTCAATTTAAGATCATACGCCCGACCTGACCCAACCCAACCTGACTATGAAGCAAATCATTTTGACCCGGGCTTGGGTCGGGGTTGGGCCATAAATCTAAGCTCTACTCCAGCTCTCTCTCTCTCCAGCTTCTTGCTTGTGTAAAGTTCCAGTTTTATGATCCGTTTTTTTTCCCTACATTTCACATTTTAATCGGTGACCCCATTACTGCATGTTCATCTTGTCTGTTTCACCTCTCGGGGTTTGTTTGTGCCACTCAGGTTCTTTATTTGTTGAATCTATTCTTCCTGATTTTGTTTGCTGTCCATCAAACGCTCCTGCTCCGTGTCAGCGTTTTCAGCGGCTGGCGTTTATTAGCTTTGCTGCCCAAAAGCACTTTCAGCTTTCTACTACTTAGTTAGTAATGAGAACTGTAACTTTTTGCCACTTTTCCTGCATTTAGGTGCTCAAAACCACTGCATGAGATTAATCTTTTTTTTCCCCCTCCTACTGCATTTGACTGCTGCCTACCAGGAAGTCGGTACTTAAACATGTTCCTTTTCTACATTATGCTCTTGAATGAGAATTAGCCCTCTTTTTTTCAGACATGATTTTGAAGATCTTGATTATATTTTTTTTCAGAGAGCTGCTGAGAGCCCAGATAATTATGTAATGAATTTTCTTTTCTTTTTTTCTTTTTTTTTGGAGGGGGGTGGAGAGGGATCACCACCGTCAGGAAGTAGTATTTGTCTGAAATAATTTATGTGAAGCTTTATTTATTTATTTATTTATTTATTTATTTTACACTAAACAAAAATTTTAAATAGCAACAATGTATTTTGTTATAGGATGATGTGCCAATGTTTTACTGGTCCAAGAGACAGTTAGGTTTCAGTGGAAATTATTTCATTTCAGACATCTTATTGCTAAGAAACTGAGTTTTTATTTTAATGTGGCAATTAACCACATTCGTCACAAATGTGGCTTTTATATATATAGATATCTTTTTTTTTTTTTTTTTTTAAATTCCATGCAGTCTGCATGCACAGACATTTCTGTTCAATTTCCAAACCCTCACTGCCCCGACACTCACCACAAATTTCTGGTTCTGTCAC
Organism: Poecilia latipinna; assembly: GCF_001443285.1. NCBI lineage: Eukaryota > Metazoa > Chordata > Actinopteri > Cyprinodontiformes > Poeciliidae > Poecilia > Poecilia latipinna. The sequence goes on from NW_015114603.1 coordinate 50,318, forward strand.
TCAAATTTAACAAGCCATGGACGGGGAGGAGTGCAATGGGTGTGAACAGGGGAAACTGTGTTAGTGGTTGCCCTCGGAGGGAAAAAGTCAAGAGATTTGTATTCTGAGCAGCAACTGAAAGCTGAATTACAGTAACTACAGTCAGGGCAGCGTGTGACGCCGCCATACTGCTCTCTTTCTGTGTTTATGCAAACAAAACGATTTCATTTTATTTCATATAAGCGTTGCATTGTTAATTGAAGGCAGCCTAGTGAGGAGTGGAGGAGCAGTCAGCCAGGTCTGTGTACTGGAACATAGGTTAAGAATGAGTTTTATTACTTTGGCTCTAAGGAGGAGAAAAAAAAGAAAAAAGACGTCATAAATAGTCTGACCTCATCAAATCTTCAACTGGTTCGAGTTCTATATGAAGATGAAAAAAATGGAGCTGACATTTAGAGAGGGAGGTAATGGCTTTCTATTCTGTGCCTGGACTTAAAACTAATTTATTTCTCCATTAAACCAACTCACTATGTAATTCAATATTTTTCCTCTTCCTCTCGCTTCTGTTAAAAGGGTTTTATTTGACATATTTTCATGGTCCATATAATTTTACTACTGGTCATCTTATTGTAAAAAGTGACAAGGCAAATGGATCTCATCTGCACTCGCTGTCCGTTTTATTAGGTACGCCTTGCTTGGATTAGATCCCTTTTGTCTTCAGAACTTCCTTGATTCGTCATTGCATATAGTCGACAAAAGTGTTTTCTGTGATGACGGCAAAACACAAGTACTCCAGACTTTGCAACACGGCACATTTTCCCCTTGGAAATAGTTTTTCAGATGATGAGCACACAGTGGTCCAGATATACAAAGTTATCAGCAACAGGCTGTGGTGTTTGGACAATGCTCCGCTGGTACTAAGTGCAGCTTCTGGAAAGTATTTACTCGTAAACGCTGCCAAGCATGTTAACACTGATGTATCAAGCTTGACGTGGATTTCACTTTTTACCCTGCTATCACACTCTTACGGCATGATTCACGGAACATTTTTATATCAG
>NW_015114603.1:55262-64830 GCF_001443285.1 Poecilia latipinna
GAAGAGTTTTTTCAAAGCGCTGACATCTGCAGCAGCTTTTCACTCTCACACAGTTGTTCTAGGTTTTGAATGCTAGGATGCTTCTCTATCTGCTACATAAGGATTTTCCAATCCACCTTTCCTGCAAGAAGTTGCGTACACACACTGCTTCTGAGTGCACATAATTGGTTTATGGAATTCATGGTTGGATTATTATGGTTTAGCATGAGGCTTTACAATGCATAGCTGCAGGAATAACACACTTTCTTTTCTTTATGTCAGGATGGAATCAATTCGTGATGAATGGAGGGGAAAATTAGCTCGTGCACAAGCAAGAAAATTACTAAAACACATGGGCCAAAACAAAAGAAAACTTGCTGTGGGCATTTCAGAGGAACACACCGCAAAATGCAGGCTGCAGCTGTTTCTTTGCGTTGTGCAGTGGGAACCATCTGTAGAAATGAAATGAGACTCTGTTCCTTGGCTACGTCCTTATGAGTCGTAATGTGTTGTAGTACAATAAGCTTCGCTAGTAAATTAGATTTACTAAGATGTAATTCTAAAGAATCTTCTTGATTTGTTAACTCGGGCTGACTCTTTCTATTAAATAGATAAATGCTGCAACGTCATCCTGACAGAGTCGGCATCTGAACAATGAAGCTAGGGAGTAATTCCTAAAAGCGCTGGGTCAGCGGTTTCCAAGAGGCAGAAAGTTGTCACTGAGGTTTTCCTTCCCACTAAAGTACACTGGAAAACAAAATTACAGTGACAAGAGGAAATCAACCATATACTGTTTACATTTTTAGTTTATTTTACACAAATATGACTTGAAAAATCTAGTTTTATCTTGTTAGTTTAGATTTTTTTTTCTCTCACAAGGGTAAAACACACACACACACACATATATATATATATATTTTTTTTTTATCACAGATTAAATAGATCTCAGTCCAGAACCTCGAAACCTTACTTTTTCACTTCTGATAAAATAAAAAATTGAGAATATTTGCTCCTGAAGGGCCATTACTTGCTCCAAGAAATGCAATCAGGGCTGTAGCACCATCTCACTGATAAACCAGCTGCGTCCTCTTGCCAATGGCACTTCTCTCATAAAGCTATTAATTAGGAGTCCTTCATTTTGAAGAGAGAGTCTTTATTAAAGACAGGATCCACACAGGTGATAGAGCCAATAGCTAATAGAACTGATAGTGAGAGCAGATGGTGGAATTTGTTTATTTTGACTTGCTGTTGACTTGCATTATTAATAAGACAGATAAACTTTTCGTGAACAGATTCCTAACTTGTACTTCTCCGAGTTCTGGCAGAAAACCAAAGACGTCCCGTCGTTTCTGTGCAACATAAACCCAACATGTCAGGATCTTGGGTTGTTGGAACTTTTGGTTATAAAGTTCTGTTCTTATTTAGATCAGCCTATTTGTGTTTTCCTTTGTTTCAGTACTTTCTTAGTTACTCTAGTTTAATTAGTGTTTCTTATGTCTAGTTATTCTTTAGTGTTAGATTAATTTCCTAGTTCCTTTGTTCCAGCATTCACTCTCCCAGTACTTGTACAACTCTTCTCCTCTCACTAAACTAACATTAGTAAGATGTTTTAAACTAAACCAGGACAGAATTAAAACGTTAATTGCTGAGCGCAGGCCAAAAGGATCCTTACTGTAAATTTGCAGTGCAGTTTACTTTATCTTCATTACTGTTTGAATTAGCAGACATTATTGGGGCATCACTGTCATTTCTTGGGAAGAAAATATGGAAGCTGACAAAATTGTGTTATATGTAGAAATTGTACAATGTCAACTAAATGTTTTGTCTTCACGGGAACCCAAATTTATGCTGATTTATGATCTTTTTTGACTGCAGCAGAACTACCAGGACTGATGCTAGTTGTACAGGATATTAGAAGAGTTAAACTGGATAGAAGTCTCAGATCTGAGCCCACTGCTTGTTTTTTACTATCCTGTCCGTCAGCGGCTTTTACTCTTATCCACGTGTATAATATGGTGAAATTGAACTGATAGCTTGTTTTGTTTTTTTTTTACCTCATTGATAATGACACCATACAGTCTCTAGTTCTGTATAATTGAAAAAGTGAAAGAATTGTTCAGTTTTCAAGACGTGCTTTTTGAAACCTGATCCGCCATTTACTATAGTTAAAGCTAAAGTTTAACAGAAACCCTAAAGATGCCTCCACAGCTCCCAAAAGAAGGACTGTGGAACATGCTTACACAAGTTCATGTTTGAACACATTCCTACTCTGGGCAGCAGTCCTCCCTCATGTGTATGTTAATGAATCGCTGTCTAAGCAAAAATATATTTTCAGACAATCCAGAGGGACCAGATTGTCTTAATTTTTCCTTAGAGTATTTGAGACATATTTTGTTCTTCTAAATCTGATAGTTCTTCCTAGATTCCTCAAATCGACGTATACAACAACAGATTTTATCCGTACTTGGAGTCCAGGGTAAAGAGTGTGTGTGCGTTAGGTGAAGTGAAGAAATGAGTGAGCTTTGTGTTCCATGTGGCTGACCCTGCACAACGCTGACAAAGCACATTGTTAGTTTCTCATTTACAAAGGACAGGTTTAGTGGAATAGAGGTGTTATGGACATGAATACATTTCCAGGTTTATTTTAAATATTCAAATCGATGCAGGCGGAACGGCATTTTTAAAGGAAGCCTTTCATAACCCCCCCGGCATAAATGCAAGCACAAGATACAGTTTTCACTTATGTCTGCTTAACATTTAAAACGAAACAGGATTTACTAAAGTATGTTACGGTTTACCAAAATCCCTGATGAAAAGAAATAATACAGCCGTCAGAAAAATGAATGCTCAACAGAATGACAATAACAACGGTACAATAACTTTAGACACAGTCACAAACTTTGTGCCAATGACTTCTTGTTAAATCATTAATTAATTAAAAAGGGGGATGCATGATTGCTAGAAGCTTGATGTATGATATTACATTCGATTTGCTTTATTCAGAAGGTGGTTGTATGAGAAATACCAAAACAAAAAGAAAAATAGAATGTGATTTAGCTCACAATCATTTCTAAGCTGTCGTCATCTTTACTTTTTAAATGTCCAGATGTGTAGCAGCTGTTTTTCAAACTGTTGTGGGCTGAGCAGTGCTACAAATGGACTTCTGTTTATATTTGAATTTATTCATCTATATTCTCAATTAAGTGTCAGAATAATTGTCTTTTAAGAGATGTATACGCAATTTAATCAATTGCCTCCAAAAGTTACCATATCAGGCCCACCTGTGCATAATTGAGACCTTGTGAAAATCCAGCTCTGAAGGTCTCAGAAATTTTTGGGAGAATATGTTGGTTTGAACAACTTCTGTTTTTGCACACTGCAATACCTTTACCATACCATTTGTTTAAGCCTTTCTTAAATTATAAAATTGGCATCTATAGTCGAAATACTTTGTAGGAGGAGGTTTGAGTGTCCTTCTGTGGCAACCGTCATTTTGGTTCACCTCATTTTAAAACAACCTTTTGGCGAAGCAATGCATTGTGAACTTGTGAAGATGAATTTATCTTTATGGCTGGTTTGTTCTGCGCAGCCCAGAGAGAGCACAACAAGACGACATAAGTGCAGTAAAAGTTTGTTCTTGGTTTCAAAACAAACATACGAGTAAAGTTGGTTGAGCACCTTGGTGTTCGGTTTCAAACTGATGTAGTGTTGTTTTAAAGTGTCTTATGTCCTCTCAGGTTACAGAGTTGCCTCTTCATCACACCTTACAGCTTCAATTAATAAGCTTTGCAGGTTCTTCTTTGTCTTCACTCGCATGCAGGCCTCACGTTATGAATCTGCCCTGCTTCATCCACCTTAATGGGTTCCTTCTGCTGTGAGCTCTGATTTACACGGCGCACGTTTAGAGCTGAGGCAGCACAATTCCCGCTCAGCTCGCCGTTTCTGCTCAATAAAACAAGAATAACAATGCAAACATTCATTCAATATAGTATCTTATGCATTAAAGAAAAAAGAAAGATTGAAGATGTGAGGGGAGAATTGTGAAGGAGGGATAAATGGGTGGGTTCATTATCTATTATGAACGAGTATCTCTGTGCTCCACTTTGTTCAAAATGATTTTTATAGCATCATAGAGAGCTGAGGTAGCAAAAGTTTGCTTTGTGCCTGGAATGATCAGGGCTTCTGTTTTGAGGCCGTGGCATCCTTTGTGTACACGTTGCGAGATGCTGCAGGAGCAAACAGCCCTTTATGAGTTCAAAACAAAAGCAGCAGCACGGAGATAAATAAGGATTCCTTAGAACTGGAAAAGGGTTTTGAACGGTGTTAAGTGTTTTGTTTTTTGTCAATTTTATATCTGCTCAACTAACTGACCCCAGTGACAGTCTTTGTAATTTATTACAATTTATTAAGCAACAGCGGCAGTATCTTAAATTCCTTTTTTTTTCTGCAAAGCGAAGCTACCCAAACACAAGCAGACTGCCAGGTTTATTTTATGGTGCGCCACAAGGAAACATGTCCTCCGCATGCTGAGCATATTAGGAGTTAAGAGGGTGGCAGAGCAAAAGGCAGGTAACATGTCTGCAGCAATCTACGTTCTTTAAAATAAACTCTTTGTTTAACCAACATTTGGAGAATTGCATCTGCTTATTAGCAGTTTGTGACAAGATGAATAGTGTTCTTAAAGACACGTCGCATATCAATGGCTTGCACAAACTCACAGATATAAACAGGACCTTCAACAAACTTTTTCACTTTGCAATATGACTGTTGTGTGTTTCAGCCGTGTGTCTCAGCTCAGTAGACAAAAAAAAGCTACTCTTAGGTTTGATTACAAGAATAAGTATAACGTTGCAAAATATTTCCAGTACTTTATAATATACTTGACGCAGTCCTCAAAAACAATGGCTAAGTTTTGTTAAAATATCCGTTAAGGTCCAGAAAAGCAGCTGCCACACTTAGAGAAAGAAACTGGTACGTTCAGAGAAAGTTACGTGTAAGCTTTAAGAAAGTGCCACTTAAGTGCAGAGAAGGTTTTCGGTCAGGAACCATTGGAAAATAAATCACCTCATAATACAGTCCAAATCCTGAAAGTGCCCAAAAGTCTAAGTTGTGGGAAAGTAACATGTAGGTTAGAGAAAACCCTAACTTCATTGTTTGAATCTACAGGCAAGCTGGTTTTAAGAAAGTTCAGCCAATAATGTAAATATGTTTTCAATGTTATAATTATTATTATAACAGTTTCACGTTGTTTAGCATATATTGCCTGTGGCGATTTCAGGACAGGATGGGAGATTTGTGTTAATCTACCTCCAGTTTTGTCATGAGTAAGCAGAACTCTGCTGGTGTAAATTTTGTAGCAACCATGTGCACAACAAAATACAGACAGCATGATTAATTACGTTCTATTCTCAGGCTTTCTTTTTTATTTCACACCAATAGCACTGCTGCGCTCTTGGTAACCAGAGCCAAACCAAAGGTACTGCAGGGGCTAGTAGTGACATCACATCGCGATGGGTCTACACACAACAGTTTCAAAAGTAAAGTCATCTCTGCTTTAGCATCATAAGATCGTGTTTGTCCACACACTGGTGATGCTGCTTATGCTGGACTGAGCTTCAGGGCTGGTTTATGTCCCTGTCATTCCCTAGTTATCTCACTCTGAGCTGCTTAATTAAAGCTACCAGCTGCCACTGGCCTCACGCACCATCAGTTTTATTTATACATGCACGTTAACAGCTGATTCATCACAAGCAGCCTTTCATCAAGGTGGTGCTTTTACACCTTAAAAAAAAAATGCGCGCAAACAATTACCCATTGATTTAAATAGATTTAGAATGCAGCACAGATGGACGTGCAATATGTTTGTCATGCTCGGCGAACAATAACTGTGCTCTTGATCGATTGCACGCATTAAAATTAGCGACTGTTTTTCCTTCCTTCATGTTGGCGTGATAAAATGTGGATTTATTATTGTATGCCAACAGATAGACAACATTTTCAGTCAACAATGAGAATAATTGTGGTTATTAAATATTTTAAAGGCAGGTAGCGAATGTTATTCTCTAAGATTACAAAAACAAGCTACTTGAAAGGTTTTAATTTCAGGGGAAAACAGCACACAGAAATGAATTCTTTAATGTCACATGAAAAAGATCGATGGAAAACATTTACGTTTGACGAGAGACGATAGCATTTTCTTGCCCAGTTAAAACACTGTTTACAACTTAAAAGATTTTCTCTAAACACAAGGATCAATGGCAGGAATTTTGTTTTTAATTCAAAACAGCTCAAAGTCTTAATAGTTAATCCAATTCTTTGTGGCTGCCTGCAACAGAGAGGACAAGAGAAAATACACAAATAAACATTGTTTTATGTAATTTTTCAAATAAAAAGGGGGCAAAATAATAATTCTGATGGCGTCTGAGTATCACAGATGGAAGCAGATTGGGTTTTTGACATGGCGTTTTTCAGTCAGCTCTGGTGCAGAATTTGTCATCAGACGACATCAAGTTTGAATCAATCTGATCTCCCATATCTTTTATTTTCACTTCACAACACTATCACTATATGACGATATTTTTCATTGCTCTCTTCTCCCTAAACATTCAATTGGCTCAGTGTATTTACATCCCATCATCTAAAGACAAAAGGAAGAGTTTTTTTTTGTTCTTTGCTTCTTTTAGTGATCTATCCCTGAGCACATATTATACTTTTGACCTTCTTTCTCCTAGATCATTTTTGTGACTTGTGTCTCCTACACAAGTGTTGCTTAAGTGCAATGATTTGTGTACATACATTTTATCTATCTATATTTTTTTTGTTCCGTCTCCCTTTCAATAAAAATACCACATCCAACCAAGTGGAGACCCAAAGAAGTCACTATCTTGTGCTCTGACTGCTTTAGACTGTTGACTCTAGGCACTTAAACTCGGACACCTTCAGAGCCTCCACTCCTTGCAGCGTCAGCTTCCCTCCATTTCACACATAATCTGACATATTTCTCTTCAGCACACACTCAACTCTCCAGACTTTGTTCCTCCTTACTCTCACTACAGATCATAGTGTTCCACTGGCACCCCTGTCTGATCTTATGTGTTAATCTGTCTCTTCAGAGGAGAGCAAGAACTCATCCCATATTGCTGGTTTTAAAATTACTGACTCAATATCTTCTGTCTGTCTATGCCTCTCCATCACACGTTTGCCTGTGTGCAATCCTTTGAGTGTGTTTGTACATTTATTTAGCAATTTAAAAAAAAAAAAACTTACAATAATGCTTAACTGGTTGCAGTTCGCAGCCACTTCATCCTAATTAGAGGTGGAGAGAGCTGCAGCTTAAAAATACCTTCTCCATAGACAATTGAACATCTCCCCCATGAGGTGAATTCAGAACAAATTGCTTTTCGAGGTGAACAAGTTTTGTCCAACGCTGAGAGCTAAGGCAAATATTCCCATATCAACTTGTGCAGTTGAGTCCAAACTCAAACTCATCTGAACAATTAAAATGAATGGCATGCAGTGCATTGCAAGACTACTTACCCATTAAACCTTTTCACATTTCATTATGTTACAGCTACAAGCATCTTTGTATTTTGGGCAGATGTTATCCAATTGATAATACAAAGCAATGTAACGCTGCAAAGTAGAAACACAACACATTGTTTTTAAATATCTACTACAAATAAATCTATACACCTGGCATGTGCTTAAACTCGGCCTATTTTGTTTGAATATCTCTCCTCTAAATTCAGATGCCTTGAGAAGTCACCACATTTATTAAAGAAAGTCCTTCCACCTCAGACGGATGTTGACAGATTTGACCTTTGTGGTAAAGTATCAAGTAGACAAGTCATGCAAAATGCTCTGTCGGGTCCAAAAATAACAGGCAAATTTAACATTTTTGCAGAAAACGGTGCACCGTCTCAGGCTGAAACGCGTACAACAAACATTCAGCCACTATAAAAAGTCTAAGCCTAATTAAGAACATTTGGTGAAACTTTACCAGTATGAACTCATAGGGGCCGAGTACAAATGCGTATTTAACTTCACAGTCTTATTTGGAAAATTATTTTTAAACACCATTAATATTTTGTTGGTTTGCGATATAAAATACTAATAAAACTTTTTGAAGCTTGTGGTTGCAACAACACAAATGGGAAAAGTTCAGATGTTCCTTGTTCTCATTTGTTTGTACAACTTATCACAAATGTATGCTTTAAACTTCACACGATGAATTGAGACATAAAAGCAAAACGTTATTTATAAGTAGAGAAGGGACTAACCATGTACCCTGCATTTCGCCATGTTTCTATTACACCTAATCAATATAAATTATACAGTGCTGGATATTATGGGTCATGTAATGCTTTCTGTAATTACCTAATTAATTCCATGCAATGCTGTGAAGAATTTTGTACAAGCCAGAGTGGAATCTGTTTTTACAATCCAATATTCGCTACATGTCGTTAACAAGCTGCTCCAGAACGGTTCATTGTTTCCATCTTTGATGTAAATCTATGTGTAGGCATGCAAGCTGAATCTCACAACGACATAGTTTTGGCGCACTCACACACTCATGGACTCCAGGGTCAATTTATAATCTTGAAGATGACTTTCCCATAGTCCACTGCTCTGGTTATTGCCCTTCCATGTAATTTGATTTCAGGGAAATTAAAAACTGATTGCACTGGGGTTTTGGTCCAGCCCACCAATGCAGGAACACACACAAAACCATTAAACTCATTTCTCACCACCACACACACACGCACACGCACACACGCACACACACGGTACTAATAGTGAAATCATCTTAGTTTAGTAGATGATTTCTAAGAAGTTGCCACACAGCAATTACATGTGCATTCTATCACCTGCCATAAACATCTGTCAATGATATTAAAAGCCTCATAATCTGCTAAATATATTACTGCATGTCTGCAGCTGTTTCTGTTTGTTAAGAACTTCAGCATTTAGGATTTCAGTCTATTTTATAACAGATGCTCGGTTGCTTTTGTGTATGTTTTGTTAAATATTTAACTTAAGCATAACATGTAAATGTCAAAAGTGTCAGAAAACAACTTTTCTTCTTTTTTTTGTTCTCCGTTTGGTGAGAGTAAATTATGTCTCCATACAGTCAGTGCTAGAAAAACAGAAACTATCTGTATATGCATAGTGGTGGTTTTAAGTTCTTATCAATATCAAACTATAGGTGCAAATTGTATGTTTATTTGTAAACAAATGATTCTGCAAAGTTTAGGAAAAGGTGTTTGATTCCAGCCATCACAATAGTTTGACAGACATTAGTTTATTTATGTAGGTTCAAGTTATGGGAGAAATCTCAGAGTGCTTTATAAAAAATAGCATGAATGTCTATTAAGTCAGTCAGTCAGTCAGTCATGTCTTTATCACTTTCAATCCACATAGAGTCCCAATATTCACACTATTAAAATATTTGAGGTTATTACCCAAAATACACAGGTTTCTGTGGTTTGACTCAGGCTCTCACCTGGAATGTGCCCGGGTAAAGCTTTATACTGAAAACCACTAAGAGCATGACTGCAGTGGTGGGAAGTAACGAAGTACAAGTACTTCG
>NW_015114603.1:69632-120930 GCF_001443285.1 Poecilia latipinna
ATTTTTGACTGTGTATTTGTACTTTTACTTAAGTACATTTTTTGAGTACTTTCTCCACCACTGCATGACTGTAAGACCATTTCTTCAAACGATCCAAATCATTTCTGTACGATTTGTTTTAAGAATGGACACAAACCATTTTTCATTTTGCTCAGATAGATGCTAATTAAGATCATTTAGAGAGAATGAAACTTTAGTTTTGTCGTCATTTCGCTCTCAATTAGTGGTTGGAGTTTACCATAAGAATCTAATTTGTCATTCATGACCTCTCAAACTGAGTGGCACTACTGCATTTTGGAAGCCAAATTGTGCTGAAAGTAGGATTAAGAAAAACAAACCAGGAGGTTTCTTAGTGGCATATGTATTACTTAAAACCACTGCTTGTCTTGCTTCAATTCTTGAATTTTAAAGAGCAATGCATGCATTTAATGATACATCGATTTTCTTCCTCTCTTTAAAAAAAAAAAACAAATAAATGCCCCAATAAACAATGTTTTTACTGGGCATGCACATCCTTTGTTGAACAGAGATTCAGTCTTTATTGATTTTACATTTTACATTAGGAAGAGCTAAAATAAGTAGTGCAACAAAAAGAAAAATCAATGTTAAAGCTCAGTGGATTTTTTTCACCAATTTGTTAACTATTTGAGATGAAAAAATGGGAGATTAAGCAATAAAGTTAAAAATCAATTAAACTTAACCTAGTCAGTGCTTTAGATTGACATTCCTCATCCAAAATCCAGATCATCTCTGCAGGATCGTGAAGAGTCCTTTTAGTGTAAACCGGGGTGAAGTAAGTATATCCTTGATGAAATGTGTGAGCTCCACATCCGTTTTAAAACAGTAGTATAACACTATCCATTCTGCATACCCCATACCACTTTCCCATGATCATTTGAGATTTTGTATCAGGAATAGTTATGCTGGCCTACAACCAAGGCTACAACCTCAAGCTTATCCTGCACAAACTAAGTTCTAAGTAGCCTAATATCTTGTAAGATCTGCTGCTTCCTAGGCTCTGCTGCTGCTCTGACAGCTGAAGAAATTAATTTACAATGAACTTTAGGGTTTTTGAACATGTCCAAAAACTCTACTATAGAAGTCTCTAACACGGAACCTCTAACAACATAAGGTAGTCTGCAAGATCTCACAATCTTAAAACGTTATACCCTGAATGAAGATATTGGCAGACGACAATGTCAGAGAAATGAGAAACAGAGAGCAAATAAAATTTCGAAATGGTCACAAAGTTTTGAAGTTTGGGATTCCGGCAAATCACAGTGAGAGCAATTATCCAGAAATAATGTTCACTGTTGTTCCAAACATGGAGCAAACATAAACCTTCCCAGGCGCCCAAAAGCATTCAGTCGACTAAATAAGGAGGTCACAAAAGAATGTAGAACAACATCTGAAAAGCTGCAGGTATCAATTGACTTAAGTATGGCTGGTATTCACAATTTAAAAATAAGAAAGGAACTGAGAAAAATGGACTGGAGGAATTCACAGGCTATTACCGCTGCTGACCAAAAAGAGCAGAAATCCGTTTCACATTTGCCGTAATACATCTTAATTACCCCCATCACTTTTAGGACAAAAATATGAACTGGCAATGAACGTGAGGAACTTTTTAAAGCAGTGTATGGTGTTAGTGTGATGTTCTGAGGCTTCTTTGCTGTATCAAGGGCAGGTGAAACTTGCAGTAATTGATGGAAACTGTACTTCTGCTCTATCAGGAAATTGTGAAGGTTAATGTCCAGCTAGCAATTTTTGACCCTAAACCCAAGTAGATTAAATTATGCAGCAGGACAGTGATCCCAAACCCACCAGTATACTCACCTCTGTGTGGATAAGTAAAACAAAGAGAAGGTTTAGGACTGACCTAGTCAAAGTCTGGATTTAGATCAGTCTCTTCGCAATCTTCCTGCGTTGCTAAATGAAAACAATTCTGCAAGTAGGACTGAGCCAAATTTCCTTAACAGTTGTGTCTGATTGCCAGTAACCAGAAATATTTAATTCAATGGCACAAGTTATTAGGTTTAGGTTTTGTCTCTTAATCATTATTTGAAAAACAATTTTGCATGTGTTCAAGTCTTCTTTGCATTATGAAAAAATTTGGTTGATGAAAATAAATATTGGCAAATGTGGCAAAGAAGCAAAGGTGCAGAGCACTATTAGCTTACAGCACAAAGGTAGAACATATTCAAAAAATTCACATATATATATTCCAGTCATTTTTGGTTTGTCTATCCACACAGCTTATGCAGCATACAGATAGATGTTTTATATATATAAATAAAACAGAATGATTAATATTAACTAAATGTTGCTGTGTTGATAAATATCATTTTGATAAACTTAGGTGAGAAAATCCTATGTAGAAATACACTGCAACTTTTATGCTACAGATTTAACTCCACAACTTTACCATCCTGCACAAGTGGATGACTGACAGATTTTTTTTTTTTTTATTGCATCCTCTCCTTGTCTAAACTTTTATTGCTTCTTCTTCTGTCTGACCTTTTTGACTGTTTCTGTTATGAAAACTTGGCTATGATGTCTGTCAGGAAGATGGCATCAGACACAATCAGTCTGATGTTCCAATAAGACGAGTGATGGTGATAAAATGTCAGCTGTTTCTGATCTCTCTGCTCAATGTTTGCCAGCCTTTATGATAGGGAGTCTTATCTTTATATTACCTCCCAAGGTTAAAGTTTATGACATAATGAACAAATTACATTATATATACACACATTTCTTTTATAACCCTCGTGTGATATCGTCCACTTTCATGAAAAACTACCTATCAACTCAAGGAAGTCTACTGCAACCATTAAAATACTGTGCAAAAAAGTTCAACACGGCTCTACAATTTCTGTAGTCGTAGATCTTGGTCAACTTTTCAAATACTGCACTATGGTCCAACAGAACCAGCACTGTGGTTCTTCCACAGTCTGTATTTATGTGGATGTCACTGAACACTTTGATGAGTGTCGTCTCAATACTGTGGTGAGCACGGAAATCGGACTGAAAGACGTCAAAGCGGGTGGTCGTTGTGAAGAAACTAATTAACTATTGAATCGCAGGTTTTTTTTTATCAGTTTTTTGATGAATGGAAGGTTTGAGATCATCTTGCAATTGTGCAATTGCAGTTTGTCCAAACTGGTCTTCATTAGAGGTGGTTTGATAACTTCTGTTTTTAAACCTAGGGGAAAATCAGATAAGAGGGATGAGTTTACTATTTCAATCAGATCAGCAATGCAATAATAGGCAGAACTTTAAGGTGTGGTTCATTTAGAGTTGGCTTCTGTATAAGGGCGATATATTCTGAATCACAGGAAGACATTAGGCAGCATAAATAAGTATAATGAAAAGATTCACTTGTCTCTATACTTTCCTTCTTTCCCAGATTTTACAGTCTTTTTGTACGAAGCAGCAGACGTGGAGGAAGAATCCATTGGATTTAGTCACAGTAACCGGTAGGATAAAGAGACATACTTGTTTTGGATATTTCATTTAAGGATTGCAACAAAACTACATATTTTGTCTGTTTTTGTTTTTTTTCTTTAACAGTTTTTACTAAATGAATACCTTTGTATTTTGAGTGATTTTTCTGGTCTGTGAACAGATTTTCCCTCCTCATCAGTTCGCAAATCGTTCCTGGTTCCCCTGCAACTTTCTTCCTCGTCTCCACAGTTTCCTCGAAGATCCCTTCCAAGAATCTCCTGCCTAAGTCCACTTGCTATTCCTCTGGCTGGAAACTTAAATCATTCACCCATTTGAGGATGCCTGTGAATCCTCAAATGCTCTCCTCTCCACCGCTGAACCCTGGAAACAAACCGAGGCACTGCCGTCAGTCAAAACACTCACCAGCTCCCAGTCAAACTCATTTTCTGTTGATATCCCTAGACCACTGACATCACCTCAAACAGCAAGGACCCCTCGTCCCGCCTACCCCTCATAGTCAACTCGGAAATATTTATCTTCAATAAACCTTTCAAATGTTTTTGTTGTGACTGTAATTACTGCATCAGTAAACAACATGACAGGGACTATTCATTGGCTGCTCAGGTCTCTGCCACTATTTTTAGACCTAATGAATATTAAAAGAAAATTTTCTTCAATAATGAACCACTTTTCTGTATTATGGAACTTCTAGAATACAGCGGCAAACAAATTTGTCCCCAATGGTGCTTGCAAATTAAAACCTGCTTCGCAATTGTCAAGACAACAAAAGAGTTTCTAATTGCCTTTCGGGGCAAAACTAAAAAATATTTCCCACATAAATTCAGCAACAGTATGACTGCATATGGCAAGTTAAAGAAATGTATTTCCTGGACTTGTGGGAGATGTTAAGAGTATCTCCATCTTGCAGTCTGTATATATGAGTCATGTGGGCTGTGAGCTGCAAAGATTGAGAGACAACATGTGGAATTGTGTTGAGAAACTCCTAAAGAAGTGAAGGAAAAGAAGCGTCTGTGACAGAGGAGAAAATAAATGACTGCAGAGAGATAAATTCAGGTGTCCACTGCAGGTTTACGGCTATCTTCTCAGCGAGGCTGCAGAGTGTGCTCACTTGATTTATTTAGCAGTGTGTTCAGGCTGTCTCTCCTACGGCAATGTGGATAGCTTCTTTTCACCACTGACATGTTTTTTCAGGTGCAAGGAGAGTTATGTTTTCTTTTTGAACATAATTTGTTAAACTATTTGTCTTCCAGTTCAACTGCACCTGGTTTTCTAAAGCTGTGATTCATGTCAAGTGCCGTTTTTACAACACAGATCAGGAGAAAGTTTGCAATTCTTTTTAATTATGGCCTAGTTGATGTTTATGGTGCAAAATTGACCATGCAGAAAAAACTGTAAATACAGTTTTTGTGTAAATGTAATATAAATTCATGCAAGAAATCTATGCTACTCATTTCATGCCCAAAAGGTTTATTGAGTGTTTTGTTATGCCAAAAAAATATTATCAGTCACATTTATAATGGCAACCTTTAAGGACTCTTTGTAATGTGAAAACAGCCTCAGAAATCCACTTTGAATGCTTCATTGAAACCTCAAGATAATGATAACAAATACTCTTGTTTATAAAATTACTTAATGAAAAAAGTGCAAACAATCAGTGTGGGCAGTAATACGTCATGATATGATGATGCATGGAAAGCAATGAACTGCTATTTCTAAGGAAACTGGTCGTAGTCGCTTTCTCTCCATAGCAATCTGAATCATATATGGAACATTTGGACTAATCTGTAAAAAAAAAATAAACACACCTTTGCTGGTTTCACAGAAAATAACAGGAAAAGTGTCAGGCTTCAAGCTCTTGATTATTGATCATCAGTAAGTTTAAGCGCCTTTATGGAAGTAAGGAGTTTGGCAGTATGCTGGTGTTTAACTTAGCAGTGTGTGGTAATTCAGTTCCAGTAAAGAAACCACTAACATTAGAAGAGGATTAAGAACCTGTTTAGAACATTTGTCATGAGACAACTTTGTCTCCCTCTAAAAATAATGTGTCAGCACTACTTTGCAAAAGTTCATGTAAATGGGCTGTTGAACTTCTGGGGTACGAGGGGAGCAACACAAACCTCAATTTTACAGGATTTCTTTCTAAGTAGAAAAAAAATGGGGTTTGATGCCAGACACTTTACATGTACCAATGAATTTCTATATAAGATGAAATAAGATTATATGCTATTAGAAATAGATTGTGTGACCACTATAAATTATTTGATTAATCACATAATTACTAACTTTTTTGTTCAAAGAACAGCCTTGGATACATTTTGTTTTGCTGTTACAAATATTAAACAACCATATTTGTCTTAGTTATGTTTAAGTCAATTAACATATGATCAATTCACAGCAGAAGCAAAGCAATGGTACAGTTCATATCCAAATACCTGGACTTCAGTTCAAACTCGTGCAGATTAATCAAATCTATTCCACTAAAAAGTCAATATGATTTTTAAATCCAACTTCACAGAACATTGGATACGAGGTTTTTCAAATAACTCACTATATTTTCAAAAAGCTGTTCAACAGACTGCATCAACCTGACTTTGTGTTTTCAGGTGTGAGAAGATACTGTGAGAACCACATTCAGACACAGACAAGGTTTTCCACAGAGGAAATGTTCACACTGTGAGATGTAGGAGTTTAACCAGTGGATCAGCATGTCAACACGACACAACACCAGCTCTGAATCACTCATCTCCTATCTTAATAATATCTGTGACTGGGACAGAAATTGATTGTCTTTCTCATGCAGGGAGAGCTGCCCTTCAGAGGACTCACACAGTGGGAGAGTGTTATCACTCGCTGACATATTGGATGCTACAAGAGGCAGACTGATCAAACACGCCCTGAATCAACATTGGCAGCCTGGGACAAACACACTGATTAAAATGCCATGGCACTGACAAATGAAAGGCCACACATGCAAATGACCGGACAAATTTGCTGTATGGATCACAGAAGTTGCTCCTTTTTTGATGTTCATTTGTTGTGGTATTGATGCAACCTTTGTGGGAACTGCTGGGAAAGTCAGTTTGATGCTTTTCACTGTGTGGGGTGGGTTGATAGAAACAATTTCAGACCCACTAACATCTGTCAGATGGTTGGACAGAAACGGCTTAATGGACGTCCTGCTTCAAGAATAATAATTTACTTTCTCATTTTACAGAAAGGCTTTCAATTTAAAACGTAGAAATGTGATCATGGCACTAGTTCGAAGTAAATATATTTAACAAGGTAAGCAGTGGTGTACACAGACAATTTGGGGGTCAAGTGCTCAAGTGGAGGAAAAAGGGACCTTGTGCAGGACATGGTACCACATGCTGCCTTGGCAGAGTGAGATTTATCACAGACACGGCTATAACACGGCTTGATCACAATCTATTTCAAATTCACACATGTACATATTTCAGGTCAGTACCAACATGTTGTCTGATGCAAATGTTTAATAATTTCCACCTGGAGGAAAAAATGACCTCAAGACAGTTTTAAGTTTATTTTACAAAATTCTTAAATAAAACAGAGCCCCGTGTGTAATGAGATACTCTTAATTATCTCACTCTGTAGTTTTATAATAAAATATTCTCTGCACCATATAACCTTATGTTGTAGCAAAGCAGGCTACCCTGACATGTTTGCCAGGTAGATGACAGTGACTATTCTACAGCTGAAATCAAGTGTACCTAGATAAAGAGTTAGAAAATCTTTATAATGCAATGTACTCGTTGAGTTCAAAACAACAGCATGCATTCACAAAATTCACAAAAGATGCTTGACAAACTAATGGAATAAGTTCTATTACTAAATAAACTCCAAGTACTTTTAAATTAAGTAGTAAAGTCCTCCAATATCCCACAGTATAAATGTGTACAAACCTCAATGTAGCTTTAAAATGAACTACAATCAAAATACATAATTTTATCATTTTTACTTGCACAGAATTCAAAAATACATGCCACACTTTTACTGAGCAGAACTTTATCAAAGGTATTTTTAGTAGTGCATGAATTGTAATGCTACCCAGCTCATGTAGCCTTATTTATGCATTTAAATGAAACATTTAAAATACAGAGGTAACTTGTCTACTGCAATCTAGTAATCCTAGAATTCCAGAAATTCCATGAATGTTCCTAGAATGAGACAAGGAGCTACTTTTAGTCTAGGACTCTTTGAGAAAATATATTCTTTATGCTACACAGTCGGTCTATAAATATTAAATTATGATCGGCATAGAACGCAGAATATAATCACCTTAATTAGGAATTCAAATCATTTGTAGAAAAGCAACAAAAAAGTAACAATGAATAAGTTTCCATCATTATTTTGCTGTGTTCCTGTGTCACTCATCTGGTTTTCCAGTAGCACCTATGCTGCTGAAAACATAACAGTCTCATGCAGTTCATAAAACTGACAAAATGTGATATTGATCCAGGTCCAGGGACAGGACTTTCTCTTCTCACTTTGTCATTTTACTGCAAAGAAATGACAGTCTGCCACTTTCATCCGGACCATGTGGAATGACATTTTAACGGAGTAGAAGGATTTGGAAAGATCTGCAGAAGCCTAAAAGCTCTAAAGGAATGATACACCAAAATGGGTCCAAAGTGGTACACTATTTATGTGTAATGGCATGAAATTATACTGGGAAAAGCTCACACAGCCAGGAATGAATGAAGTCGTGACTGAAAAAAAAAAAAAAAAAAAGATCTCGTAGGCCTTTTGCAAAAGCTCTGTTACATTGAAATTTACGCAAGGCATCAGCAAAACACCCACAAATGTTTTTTCAGTAGATGGTGTATGATGTGAATCCCAAATGAAGACAAGAAGGGATTTTGGAAGAGATAAATTGTGAGTGCTACAAAAGAAATGTTATATATTAAAATCCAAACATCTGCAAAAAGGTGTCTACAAAAAGATCCATGCAATGTCAACTGCATGGAGCTTTAGAGTGGAAACTGGTGTGCAGGGGTTTTGGTGAATGGCATCCAAACGCTCAAAAAATATAAGGTATTCTAACTTTTATGGTAAAGTTGTAAATCTCTGTTTCATGGCAGATGTATATGTATATTACTGCCAAGAGCCCTATCTTTGGTGTATTACAATTATTTTTTTTATATATTCTGAAACCTTTAATTGTAATATGAAAAATGCTATCTGCGATACTTTTTTCACAGCACTGAATGAGGCGTTTTTATGGAATGCCAAGCTTTGTTGTATCTTTGTGCTGCCATGAGATGCTTACAAAATCAAATCGTAATACGTAAAGTTATTTATCTTTCTGCTTTGGGACAAAAAAAAAATAAAAATAATCAAGAAATACAAAAATAAAACCTGTCAGTACGACATATCCAATTAATATTAGATGTCTGCCTTATCCTAGGTCACAATGGCACCTATCTCCAGTAGGCTAGGCCACATATGGGGCAAATGGCCTTAGATACGCAGACATAAGGGCAACGAGTTAGCATTTGACTTAAAGATTTTTTTTTATTTTTTTATGGGGATCGTAAGCTGGAGTACCTGGAAAATTCTAGTATGCACATAGAGACAGAGAATGTGTAAACGCCACAAAGCCATGGATGGGACTTGAACACGAAACCATTTTACTGTGAGAAAAAGATTGCTAAAACCGCTGCACACTGCAGACATCAATAGAGCGTAAACTGAGATGTCATAATTCCATGTTTGACTTTGGAAAATGCAGTAAACTGAACATATTAAGGAACAAGTATTTTCACTTCCTCGTTCATGACACGCACATTTGCCTGTCACTGGCAGCTCAAATCTTCCTGCCTTGAGATGTACACAACCTGACAAACAGCAGCTATCCGCATACTTTGACTTGACACAGCAAAGAAGAAGAAGACAGCAAAACATTTCCAGTTCGGAGAAGAGCATGTCGTACCACATTTATCAGCATGCAGCACCTGCGAGCAGCCTCAGGGATCCAACAAAAACAACATTCAAACAAAGTTTATTCATGTTTTCACATATACAGAGCTGTGAAAAAAAACATGTTTTCCCCTTACAGATTTTTTAATTTTTTACTTTTTTGGTCAAATTTAGATATTTAAAACACGACATATGTTACTAGACAAAACATAATGTAAATAAATAAATATCCCTATGACACACAACATAATTATGAATAAATATCTGTAATGGGGGGCTTATTTTGTTAATCACAAATCATGTATAATTTATCTATTTTATGATTCATTCATGTATTTATTTTATATCGGTGATTTATTTTTGTAAAGCTACTTTACATATTTCATGGACGTATTTTAACTGTTTGTATTTCAGGCTCTTTTTTGTTCATGCTCTTATATTCAACAGGGGGTGGAGACTGAACTCTGATTCCCACAAACTAGTCCTCCAATCTTAATAACCAGTCAAAGCAAAGTGTTCATCCTACTGAGCCCTGTTTGGTCCAACTAGTGTCATATTACGAATCAACTGGGTTCACCACATCAGCATGATGACTTGATGAACCCATATCCAGCAATATGGATGAGAATTGTAACGGTAAGGTCTGCTAATGAAATTGAGCAACATGGTTTAACGTTTGATTCTATTTTGGCTGGTCTCATGCCAAGGTAGTAATGCCTGACAGAATTTCTTTCCCATGTGTCGGCACAACAGGTGCCTTGATATCCCTTGTAAGCCGGGGGGATTTAAACTATGTTCATGTGATCTTATTTTGAAACATGTGGCACGTCCAGGCCAGCCATTGGGTTGCTGTGTAGAGCTTTTGAGAGACGAGATCTGATAATCCAGACATATTTTTCTTATCCAAATTTAACTCTTTAATCTTAACTCTAATTGACCTAATTTAAAAAATTTATTTTTTTAAAATTACATTTTGAAATATGTCATTTAAAATTACATATTTTAAATTACATATTTAAAATATGTAATTTAAAATATGTAATTTAAAATACATATTTTAAATGTATTTAATTTTAAAGTAATTTTACTTGTATACAAATTAAAATTACTTTTAGACTTAAGTACTGTAGCCTGTAGCACCTCATCATTAATTCTGGTTATTTTGTGTAGTTTTCTGATATACACTATGTTGAAACATATATGGAATCACAGTTTTGACATACATGATGTCATTCTGTTTTTACCCTTTACTTGAAAAATAGTAAAAAAAAAAAAAAAAAGATGCCTTAAATAAACTGACATAACTGTGGATAGTTATTTGAATATCTGCTGAGTTTAAAGAATTATATAAGCACTGTGTGTCAAGAAAGATCCTGCAAAGGTCCAGTCTAGAGAGGACAGAAGAATGTCCCTGATTAAACAGGAGAAATGATGAGACGGGAAGCAGAGTGTTCTGGTTTGATGCAGCCTCGCTTTCAAATTTGTATTCAAAAATACATTCCAATATACATTTCTGTCTATTTACATGATATACATAAATCATTTAAGCAGCTATAATTTTCTACTCTCTATAAATATCTTGTTGATAATCTAATGTTTCTATATATTTTATTTAGCTTTAATAAACATACTACCAGAAAACAGTGCTTTCACTGTTTTCTGGTAGTATGAAAAACTACTAAAACAGTCTAGATAAGTTAACTAAAATAACTTATCTAGTTTATTTTAGTTATTTAGTTACTTGAGTATCAACTGAAATAATATTCCCAATTGTTTCTGCTTGGTCTGCCAATCAATCATTTTTAGATTTCCCCAAAGCAATAACAAACAACATTAAAATTAAGCAAAATTAAGCTAATAGTGTTACCAGAACCACTTTTTTAACTTTTTAATAACACACATAAGTTGGCTGTGAAGCACCAAAATCATATACGGTCCTGCTACATGTGATTTTGTATGCATTTTATAAAATATTACCTGAATAAACAGGAGAAATGATGAGACGGGAAACAGCGTGTTCTGGCTTGATGCAGCCTGGCTTCATAGGCTGAGCGGAAGCTGCAACACTGATCACAACAAGGTTCCCTCCACCTGGCGGACCTACTGCTTTCACTCTACACTGCCCTCTTGTGGCGCACGCCACAACCCCATTCACCTCAGGTTCAACCAATTAGATATCGGTTGTGATCTTATTTTGAAACATATCCACACAAAAAAAAAGGATATTAATGCTAGAATGACTTTTGCTAGAATGCCAGAATTGATTTTTCCTACATAATAGAAATGCTTCTAATAAAGTGTAAATAAATTATTCTCAATATAAAAGCATGCACAATGTGTGTGAGTCACATATACTTAACATCAAAAACAAAGGAATTAGGAATTGAAATGTTGAACATCGTAAAAATGTACTGTCTTTAAAAAAAATTATAAAAGTAGTTTATTACAGAGAATGTTATTGACAGTATGAAACTTGGAAGATTTGAAAGTGCAGTTAAGATGTTTTGAAAATGTGTAAGTCTTTGTTCATTTGTCATACATATGTATTGTGAAAAAAGCAACTCCAAGGCTTACTGTTTCTGCAAACACAGCTTTCTTTCTACGAGCCACGTTTATCAGCATCATGTTCACCAGCTTGTGTCTGACTGCGGATGTTTGCCTTAGTTGGACAAAGCTTGCACAGCAGGGTTATCTTGCTAAAGGCACACGCCTGCAGCTGCTGGAAACGAGTAAAGGAGAGTTTGAATCAGTATTGTTTTTTAACTAAATTAAGTTTTGTGTTGAGAGTTTTGCCTCCCTTCCAGGATGATTTCTTCTCTCTGGTAGAGCAGATTTATTTCCAAGATTTATCTCAGAGAAAAAATAAGAGTCTTGCTGCAGTTCTCATAAAACATCATCTTAATCGACACAATGTTGGATAGATCAATGACACTAATCAACTCATTATGAACATATATTAATTTGGGAGGTTTAATGAACTTTTTACAATTTTTTTCACATTGGAATGGTTACGCAATATGTAACTTGGCAACACTTTATTTGAAGGGGGGTGAATAAGACTGACATGACACTGTCATAAAAACCTGTCATGAACATGAATAAGCCTTCATGAATATTTATGACTGTTGTCATAAAGCGTCATTCGGTAAATTATGACACTTTTAATACAAAGTTGACATTATTCAAAATGTCTTTGTTATGACAACTTGACATTAACCAAGAAATCAGTACTGATACAAATTTGTTATAAAATAATTACTGATTGCACTTTAAAAATCAGGTAACTTTATGTTATTAAAGGTAAAGTTTAAACAGTAATGATTTCCTGGTTAATATCAAGTTGTCATAACAAAGACATTTTGAATAATGTCAACTTTGTATTAAAAGTGTCATAATTTACCGAATGACGCTTTATGACAACAGTCATAAATATTCATGAAGGCTTATTCATGTTCATGACAGGTGTTATGTCAGTCTTATTTAACCCCCTTCAAATAAAGTGTTACCTGTAACTTAAAGTAGTTTTACAAAACTTTTGAATTCTGTATTTGATTATTCCAGTGTTATAAAGTCCTCAACCACTTATGGTGTCGTCGACCAGAAACAACCATGTAAATTTCATATAAAAGTAGTTTTGAAAGTAACATCTGCCTTATCTGTTGCATGCAGGGTGTAATATAAGTCATTGTACAATATCCAAACTATATATTCCTTATGCCAAAAGCATTTGTTTTGTTTTGCTTGATTTTTTTTTTCCTGAACCTATGCAGAGGTGTGCAGGATTGCAAAGACAATGTTTAAAAGTTTGGATCCCTTACTGTTTCTGTCTAGTTTCCAGTCTTTGTTAAATACATTCTGCTTCTATCATTTCTCCTTAGGTAGCAGTACCTTGCAAAAGTATCAAAACATGTTGTCACCCTGCAGCCCAAAACTTTTGCTACATAGTGCAGACCAAGGATTAGACCAGACAGCTCAGAGTTAAAGCTGTGAAGACGTTTTGAGGAAGATAAGGTTATAAAAGAACCTAAACTTACACATTATAACAAGAATGTTTCTCATTATCACAAGAAAAACAGTCTGGTTTAATAAACAAGCTGGAAAGCTCGTTACTGGACCTATTATTGCTGTAGCTCAAGCCATATACTAAAAATGAATGGTTGGGTAAAAGCTGAAAGCTTAATAGTAGCCTTAAGCATAACTATCAAATAAAAAAAATAAAAAAAAACTATGCCAAATTGTGTCTGCACATCTGATTTTGTTATTCTTCAGGAAGGTGAGGGGGAGTCTCTTGTTCTTAAATGTTTAATTGTTCTCGCCAGTCATGCAAGTATTAGTGAGATAACAGAACATATGGTAGGTTATAAGAGGTTTTGTCTTCTGTCACAATTTTGGACACATTCTGTTTTGTAACAAGAAAATATATTACTGAAACCAGCTTTAAGAAAAATAATAATATTAATTTTTCGAGTGCTGTACATGTGAGGAAATTACAGAAGGAGAGCAACATATGTAAAAAAGATGAGGAATAAAATAAAATGCGATAATTGTCATGCTAATTGATTCATTCATTTCATGAAGGTGACCTTGCACAGCACAGTTTAATTGTTGGTCAAAAACTTGCTTTTCATCTCTCATTTGATTAAATGCGTTTCTTTCCATGCACTGAGTCAATCCTGACTCGGTTGTTATGGAAACTCATTACTTTGCTGAACTATGGACAGTTCAAATGATTAATCTGGTTATTATGGGAGCCCTGCTGCTCGACAGGACACTTTTCAATTTAGAGTCCAAAATCACACACTGTGAGAGCAACGCCAGCTAATGGCCCAAACCGGCCACCACAACGACGTTACTTTTGCAAGATTAAACCAGTAGTGACAGAGCTGTGCAATCAGACATGTTGAATGTTGTTAACACTCTCAACCGCTTTGCCTTTGTTTAGCAACCAATATAACAGCTGCAGTACAGCTGTGTGAAGAGACAATGGAGTTCTGTGTTTTATTCTTTTGCCTTTGCTTTGACAAAAGATTTACAACACACATTCTTGCCTTCTCAAACCGATTATACGCACATTAATTTTAACATTGTAAGTTCTTTTTATTGCTTTTCATTTCCACTGAAAAACAAATCTCTCTTGTTTGCAGACTGAGAAGTTGTTTTCTGGTTTGGAGAACTGGAGCTCAGCTGCATTTGAGACCACACTTTGGAATATTAACCAACTAATAATCAGAATAAACACAAAAGCACACGGAAAACTGAACAAAAAAAACAAAAAACAGAATGTATTGAAAAAAATTAAATTTAACACAAAACCACACAAAACTCAAATCCAAAGAAAGAAGTATAATGTTAAATTTGTTAAAATGCAGGAGTGCCAAATAAAACAATGGCAAAAGTTAATCTATGCCCCTTCAGAAGATTAATGGATTTTTTTCCCCCTCCACTGTAGCTGTAAGAGAAACCTTCATGTTTCCAAATGGTGGAGTGCAGTGATGAGCAGGACTTGATGTAACACCTTAAAGTTATTTCACACCATTGCCTTAGTTCTGCACATAAATATTCTGTATGTGTTCAGGTATAAAACAGCACTGTATTCAGTCAGTACTTCTGCATAGCAAATCAACAGGGTGGTATTAGATATCTTCAGTTTGCCTATGTGTGCAGTTGCACCCCACCATCCATGGACTTGAAAGCTTTCTGTACTGTTCAAAGAGAAACTCTTTTTTCTTTTGATTAGGAGAGCTTCTGTAAGAAAGTGCATGTTTACTTACTTCAATCTCATCCACCTGTATTGCAGAATCATTTGCAAAGCACAAGTACTTACGCTACACCTTTGCATCTTTTCATCAGGTGGATACACACTTGGCCTTTGTTAATAGGAAGGTAGTTCATTTTCTGCTTAGAACAATCGCCAATTATGCTCCTCTGGGATTTTACGGTTTTCTGGCTCTTGACATAACATTTACATGAGCTAAAAGTTTTCTTCAAAGAATCTGCATTCCACGATGAGATAGATGTGATATGTGCAGATAAATTGAACTCCTGCTATTTCGCTGTGTAGGATCTACTGTTATACTGTAAAAGCAAATCAGTTTTTTTGCTGACTTAAGTTTTTATTTTAAAATAAACTACAGTGGCCTATGTTTTCTTGTACTAAACCACAATAGAACTGCTTTCCATAGTGCCTGTTTATTCACAGTCCTAAGTAAGATTTTCTACTCCACTTTTGGATCGATACTTGAGGACGTGCCCAGCAATAAAAGATGGAACTCATTTGTACTACATTTTAGTTAACCGTCTTGGGGCAACATTGCATGATACAGGAGAAAGCTACTTTTTAATAAAAGAAAAACATATTTCTGGCCTTCCTGCCAACTAAGAATAGTTGCTCTGATTCTGGGGAAATGAAATCAGTAGCTGCTTAAGGTATCATCTTTTCTAGATTCATCTTTTAAAATAAGTGAATAACAATACATGAACTTTATTTTATTCTTTGACGTATACCAACAGCACCTTCAGTAATGTTAATTATTCACTTTGACTTCACATAGAGAGCCAAATAAAACATAAAGGGTATTGAAGTGAAAGACCCAAGGCTTTGCCTTGATTTATTCATTCAATAGGCAGCAAGATGATCATTTTTCTCCATTTGGCTGCATTAGCCCTAGGAGGAAAAACAATTTAAGTGCCAGTAAACAAGATATAGAGAGTGGTGTGGGAAAAAAAAAAAACCCAAAACCTTTATAAGAGATGGACCTCATTCCACCTGATATGATTGCACTGCTTGGCCAGCCAGATGAAACACACATCTTTTTCTTCATTTCAGTACAACTTTTGTCCCCTTTGAGACATTATTCCCTACTCACATCTGCTAAACAATAACCTAATTTCTTCATCTAACCATTAGGAAACAAATGAGTAACTTCTTCTGGCTTGTACATGCTGGTGGAAAAGAGGAGCAGCGGATATGCAAGGCTGATAATAAAAGAAAGCATTAGCAGGAGGAGCTGCCTTCTGGACTTACCAGTTTATTCAGGCTGCATGAGCTCATATCTCACTCTTAAATCCATAATTCAACATAGTGGTTAGGGGAAGATGAATGAAGGAAATTGTCTTTATTAAATTGCTCTTCCTACAAAGAGAGAAAATCCAAAGGTCACATAGTTAAGAGGTGGTAATAAAAATGATAAATTCTTAAGGCTATATTGGGGTTGCCCCTTTGAGTAGTTAAAAGGTCTGTCTCGTTTCTCTGGTATGACTTTAACTTTATGTGTGGCATGCAAATACACATTTTCTCACTTATTTTGGGGATAAATAAGAGACTAACAAGGTCGGCATAAGATGGCTAAGGCCAGGTCGCAAATATTGTGTGATGACATAATCAGTATCCACACTGCTGAATGATGTCATGACCTACATAATCTATATTTTTTAACAAAATGTGGTGAGTGATTGAGCACTACTCCGTGTTGCAGCTGTGAACATGAATTAATTTATTTTAACCTCGCTGAACTGAATTTAAATCTAGATCTTGCTAAGAATAAACTGGAATAAAACTGTTTATTATGCATGTGAAAAGCTTTATTGTGGCCCCTTGTTAAAAGTATCACCGCTTCTTCTTCGTCCATTTTACTGAAAAAAGAGAATAGAGCTCCACTTAAAAAAAAAAATTAATTTGTTGCATGTAACCAATTTACGTTTGTCAAACTTACTTTATTTACACTTGAATAAACTTAATTTGATTACTTGTAACAAATTAACTCAATTTATTTAATTTGGATCGCCTGCGTTTTTCAGTGTTTGGGTTATTTTGTCTTTTATTGGGGAATTTATGTGACAGATGAAGGCAAATTTTGCAATGTTTCTGAGTGAGAATAAAAAAGAATGCATATTTTAATTTATGCCTATGCACCCTCTTAGTCAATACATAGAAGCAGCTTTCACTGGAATCACTGTCTTTTGGAGTATATGCCAGATTTACACAAATAAAGGTTAAAATGTTTTCTCTTTCTTGTTCGCAACAATGTTCAGTGACAGAGAGTCATCATCATCTGTGAACATTTTAAATCTTTTAGTAAATTCTCAATTGGATTAAATCTAGACTTTGACAAGGTCACCTAAGCACATGACTACGCTTCGACTTAAACCACTCCATGTAGTTCCGACTGCATGTTTACCTGCTGAAAGGTGAACATCTGCCCTGTTATCAACTACAGACTATTTTCTACATCACTTCTACCGTATTCTCATCTATTCTGACCAGCTGAAGGAAAGAATCTCCACAGCACAATGTTGCAACCACCATGTGTTTTACATTTCGCACGTTTAATTTTGTTCTCATCTGGTCAGAGCACTTTGCTTCTTCCAAATGTCCCATTCATGGAGTGCAGCCGCCAACCTTTCATCACTTTCATGTTACTATGGAGATGGATACGAGTACTTTTCTTCCTGATTTTTGTCCTCCATATTTCACAAGCTTTTCAGATCCCATCATCCGAGTAACAATTTCACACTTTTCCTGAAAGTAATTACATATTCTCTACTTTGATTAGGTTAAATCACTCTGTTGAATTTTTTTTTCCCAATTTTGATTTCCCCTTCTCCAGTTGACCATTGTTCTATGCATACTGATTGTTTTATATATAAGTGTGCATTATTTTAAGTTAGAAATAAAGATGTGCAGTATTATGTTAACGTTTTAGCAAAAAAAAAAACTCTCAGTCAGGCCTTCAATTAAGCACATTTTATAGCTAAAGCAGATGTTTGGCAGGTAAATGGGCTCACAGGGGAGGTAGATGCTTGAGGCGGTGAGTCGGTGAAGCAAATTAAAAGTAATTGACATGAAGGGAAAAAAGAACCTCTTAGAAAACAAATTTGAGAGTCGTTATGTATGATCTGTAAATGAGCATACGTGGAGCCTAAAAGTTAACATTTATCTTAGAAAATGTACAGATAAATGTTTAATTCCTCTCAATATTGATTGGACTGTTCTGCTTATATCCTACAAATATATATATAAAAAATGCCACTAAATAAGCAGGTAAGTTAATGAGCTGATGCATTTGCAAGTTTTTGAGTGCTTTTGGTATTCAAAAAGATTTCTTGTCTTTATTTCCTTTCTAAAAGTTAAGAGACCTGGAAATGTCCTGAAGGACTTTCTATTGAATGTCACTGCTGAGCCTGTTCTTTATTTTCAAAGTTTGAAGCAGCCTTCAAAAACCGAGCTTTTCTCAGGAAGTGAAATTGGATCTAAAACAATGAAGCTGAGCGATGCCTTCACACCTGTAGGCAGCTATCAAACAACCCAGTAATTCAGGGTTTGCCAAGTTGAAATCTCTCTACAAAACGGTGCATTGAAAGGGCTTGGTGAGAAATTCACAGAGCACGCAGAGAAACTATTGAAAGGCGCAGACAACAAACGAGTGGCGACGCAGTGAGAATTCACACGTTCCCGACGACAGTCGTCCCAACAAAAACCTCATTTGAAACTTCATCACAGCAGTCCGCGTCTGAAGTGTGCAGAGCAGCTGGATGAGAGGGATTAGTTCAGGGAACGAGTGGTGTGGACAGATGACAATAAAATTGAGCACTTTGGCTCCAGTCAGTAAATCTGTGGAGAGGGAAAAGAACGGAGCACTCTCTGAATAAAAGAACATCTTGGCGGCTGGTGCGCATGGGGGATTGGAAATGTTCGTCTGCGAGGTGCCAGGGCCCAGATGGACAGAAAACAATTTACACGACAGGATCTCGTTTTATGTCAGCAAAACAAGGAATCAGCAGAAAAACAGGGCAGTTTTTCATTTTCATTTTTTTCAGAACAATGGGCAAGACAATTGACGTACGAGCCAACGCTCGGCTCCTGAGCAGCGAAGAACATCGCTGGCAAAACCTTCAGCTGAACGCCCACAGAAAATTAGTAGCAGAAACTTAGAAACAGATTTATAGCTGGCTGGGATATTCCATCATTACAAATAAGCAAATTCATCATTGCAAAACAATATTTTAATTTTAGTTAATGACTAAACTAATAACATTATTTTTAAAACATTCAAGTTGAACTCATTACTTTGTGTGCCTATTAGATGACTGTATATTGTGTAAATTCACTGAATATAATCAGTATAATATTAATTGGATGGTTAGCATGAATAAACTCAAACAAGACACTGTGATCTACCTCAGTTTTGGGAAAAGATTGTGTACAAGAAGTGAAGATAAATGAAAGTAAACAAATCTGACAACAAGCTATACTGCAGAAAAGGTCATTCAAGTTGGATGAAGGCATACCCATTAAGCCCATTTGTTTTGAATCTTTTACTTTTTGTTTGTCTAATAATCTGAAAAGTGTGATGATCATATGCATTTAATGCAGAAGTAGACTTCTGAAAAAGTTAGCAGAAGTCTATTTTATGAACACCCAGAAGCTTTATATTTCTCCCAGCTTTTTGTTTATTGTTCATCTTTATGTTCCTCCATCAGTCTCTATGACTTTCACTCCTCCGAGCCTTGCTAATAAACTGTTTACCTTCCTGCTATTCTTTGCACAGACCTTCAAATTCTCAAACAAACCTATTTTATGAAGAGCATAAAAATGGCTTTTGTTTTTATAGTTTCATTTATTACAATTGTATGTGTGAATTTATTAATAGTTGTATAGTTTTTTTCCACCTTGTATTCTTGCTATTCCATTACTATTTCATTATTATTGTTATTGCTAATTTCTAGCAGGCATGTGCAGAGGAGCAGGGGGGGCTTGAGCACCTGCCCTTTTTGCTTCTTGCCCCCAAGTGCCCTTTTGGTCAATTTTTTTTTTTTTTTTTGGTATTATTATTTCCTAAGCCCTCTTCTGACACATAAAAACATGTACTAAAATTATTTGCTTTTTTGTTTCTTTTTTCTACAACATAATAAGCCTTCCGGTCACCTTGTTACCTTTGACCTTTTGCCCGTGACGCATGACGCAGTTGCCTCTCGCGCAGTGAGATAAGGCAGCTAACTGGAGCTCAACGTAGCGAACGTTCCAGATTACAGAACAGTTTTTGGTGAATTAAAAAAAAATGTTTTGGGTGAATAAAGTGGAGTAGACTTACTACTTGTCAGATGACGGAAAATGTTGAAGTATCGTTTCTGCTTCAGCGGTTTAAGCAGAGAGGTAATGAAATACAACAGACACTGACAGGCCTCTGCGTCTGCCTTTCTCTGAAGAACTACTGACCGGGAGGAGACAGCCAGGTGAGGAAAAACTGTTCTTATCTGTCGATTCAGTATTTTTATCATGCAGACATTAGGCTGTTATTGTTGTGCTATTAGCTAGCTGCTAGCTAACGACTCTGCTAGCAAAGCTAGATAACTAAAAAGCTTCTTCCCTGTGTACGAGGCACATCGCCTGTCCAAAACTTATCATCTCCATAATGGATATATGTCCGATCTTCTAATTTCCTTTGCTGCATAATGTACATTGCATTTATTCTGGCGTTAGGTAAATGTGTCTTGAAAGAGAATAGCACTTAAATAAAAGACCAACAAGGATATTCATTTAGAATTAAAAATAACACTTTGAGCACCTGCCCCTTTAGTGGTCTCTGCACGGCCCTGATTTCTAGTGTGCGTTCATTTGTCTGTCACTTTGCTGCTAATACACAGAAATCTCAGTCAAATAAAGTATTATTTTATTCTATTCTATGAAAGGATTGCGTGTCCAGTACAAGGACAATCTTTAATGAGGTTGACTGGTTTTTTCGTAAGCAAGACTCAGATTGTGATGAGCTTGTTCATAAATTTTTTCGTGTTGTTTTTTGTGGGAGGGGGGGAGGAGGGTTACGCTTGACATGATATAATCTTTCCAAAAACAAAACCAAAAAAAATCAATTAAAAACAAAAACCTTTTAAACCATTTAGAGCTTTAATTTACATTTTGAAATCATTAAACAGTTTTATTTTGAAGCATTTCCTACTTGCTTGTATTGATGATTAAAGAGCGTTTTATCCTTGCGTGTGCATGTGGGAGCGGCTCTCACCGTCATCGATGTGACATGTCTCAGTTTCTACCACTCTGTCTTCTCTCTCCTGTCCCACATTTCGCCCCCTGCCTCCCGAAACACCCATAAACCAATGTGATAATGTCACCGATATTGATGTGCCCTCACCGGGAAGGCTGTGAAGATTAACTAGACAGTGAGACGGGGGAGAGAAACACGTGAGAGAGGCGGCAGAGGAGCTGCTGCAAAGTGAATTACCAACAGCCGCTCAGACTGAGAGAGGACAGCGAACAGAGACGGCAGAGACAGAAAGGAGGGAACAGAGTTCATGTGGTTCAGAGGCAAAATCCATGCCAATGGGATACAATTCCCTTTGGTCTCTTGGGGGAATCCACTGACTTCCTTCCTGCAATTACAGGGCCTCGTTTCCTCTCTTAATCCATCTGAATGTTTGTTTGTGTCTGTTTGTGCTACCTATTAGTGCTCTCTCATAAAAAAAAAAAGAAAAGAAAGCCACCCTCCTCTGTACTAAAGCCCTCATTACTGGCAGTAGCTTTTTGTGCTTTTCTTCTCTGCTGGCAGCTGGAGTCTTTTTTTTTTTTTTGTCAGTATGATTAATTTTGCAATGTGGAAAACACCAAATAAATACTCACTACACTTGTGAGATAAAAGAGGAAGACTATTCCAATTAAGAAGAAGTGGCTCACACTGACAATTATGATAATTTAATCCAGGTAATTACAACTGCGAGTTGATGGACACCCTCATGTCAACTTTTATTTTTTGTTAAAAATAAAAGTTGTTTTAGGACAAATTTACAGTTTGCTGAGCTCCGAATTACCGGTACATTCTCTAACTTCAAGATTTTATGTAGGAGATCAACAAAAAGTGGGATATGATTGTGAAGGGGAAAGAATGGCTTTCAAAATTTTGACAGACGAAAATTATTATTTTTTATTTTTTATTTTTTTTTTTGATCTTTTCTCTGTCTCCCTGAGCCCATACTGTGCAGAACCACCATTTGAAATCTCTAATGGTAGGTGTGTCTCTACCAGTTTATACAACGATTAATATTTTACCCATTTGTCTTTGGAAAATAGCTCATGCTCAGAATGCAAGGAGAGCAACCACATTTCAAATCTTGCTACAGATTTCTAATTTGATCTCAGTCTAGACTGTGACTCAGTCATTCTAACACATTAATAAACTCTAATCCAAAGTATTTTACTGTAGCTATTGTTCTCCTGAAAGGTGAACCTCGGCCTCAGTCGTCTGTAGTCTCAGTATTTACCATCCGTTGGCTGATTTTCAACATTGGCTTTGTTATCACGTATGCTTTCTTTCTGCGCCAAAAAATTTAGTCTTGTTCTCATGTTATTGGAGCATATTTGTTCTGAGATTTCTGTGTCTCTATGGCCTGTGGCAAACTGTAAATAGGACTTCTTAAAGAGGCAGTGCCACGTACTCTACAGGCACATTGTGTCATTTTATAGCGCAATCAAATCATTTCAGTTTTTATAAAAATGCTGTGAACATCAAACATGCTGACCTTGCTCCGTCCGTTGACTCTGGATGATTGTCTGTGTGAATTTGTAGTTGTGCAATGCCCTTTCTATTTTAGGGTTGTGAATGTAACAGTGTGAGAGGATTAAAGCTTAGGATATTGATTTAAAAACCAATCTTTCTTTAAACTTCTATCTCTAGCCTGTCTGCCATGATGTTGTTTGTTCTCTAATGTCCTCTAGCAAACATCTGTAAAAAAAAAAAAGAAAGAAAAAGAAAACAGATTTGTTTTTACAGAGACTAAAATTACAAAAAGATAACGTGACGTTTATCAATTAGTGGATTTATTAGGGTATTACGTTGCCTTAGATTTTATTTCGTATTAGATTCAAGGTTGTTGAATATTTATACATGCTATATTTTCAGGTTTTTATGAGTAAAAAACATCGATGTCTATTTGTTTTGTATTTTCAGTCCACTTCACAATTCTGAACTACTCTTTTTGGTCTAATTTATAAACTCCCACTACAATATATTGAAGTTTGTTTTGACAAATTGTGTATGACTTCAAGAGGTATACTTTAAATACCAAAGATAACACTGAAAACTGCATTTCATAAAGCAGAACATTTTTGTACCAAGGTAAAAAAAGAAAAAAAAGAAAGCTTTTATAATATTAAAGCCATCTGAAGTGTGTTTGACAGGACCATGTAAAACTTTTAGCCCAGAAATAGTTGCAATTTTCATCACAGTGGGTTAATATGTCTGCTCTCAAAAAAAAAAATAAAACTCCTGGACAGACTCAGAAGACATATAAAGTTGATGTATAAAGTTGATCCATTACTGGAGGTGAGGAATACTTTCTCTGATGCGTAGCCTCATTTCTGTAACTGTGAAATTACCTCTGAATCACAGACCGGCCGCTGAATGGACATTATCGCATCCAGAGAGCCTCAGTTTACCATTCAGGACACAAGAGCCAAATCCACATGATACTGACGACACGGGAGAACTGCAGGACTTTTCCTTCAGATTTCTATTTTCCTCCCTGTGGATCACAAGGTTCTAACAAGCTGCTGAGATTCATGTGTCTTTGTTGTGGTTTTCTGTAAACTGTTTCTTCCTATTTATCAGATTGATACTTGATATTGAGAGCAGTGTGATGGGTCTTGAGTCAACCCTAATTTCTTTTTAGTCCACTTCAAATGGTCAGAGATTTTTAGATAACCCTTTAAAGTCTTGCTTAAAGTCTAAACAAGACTTTAAAGTGGTCTTGTTTTAGACGTTCTCTTGCCATTGTAAGTTTTTCTTTAAATTTTCGCTGCAATATAATATATCTGAGCTTTTCTTATAAACTTACAGTAATGCAATGGTTAAAATCAGAGGGTAAAAACATTCAGGAATAACTAATAAAATGCATTTTTAAAGAAAACATATAATCTAAAAAGCAGCTCTCTAACATTAAGAGTCTGATGCATTGGCTGCTTTATTATCTAATGAAACAGAGCTCTAGATGAACAGGGATGGTTTCATACTCAGCTTTGTCTGCTTGACAAAACGCTAGAAATACCGGATACAACGAAATCTAAAGGCCAGACTAGATTGCAGTAAACCTGAAGGCTGTGCACACAAATTGATGGTGAAACTGATCAATGTTGGAACTATTCATTTGGCCTTGTACTGTAATACATCCCATGTACGGTAGTACATATACTTGCTGGGTAAGTATATGAGTCACTGAGTAAACTGCATCAAGAAAAAAAAAAAAAAAGATTTTGAAACGCATCTTACTTCAATCAAAATAAATCCAAGAACAGATCAAAATAAAGTCTGTGACATCTCTCAGTGTGGAAAGGGTTAAAACACCATTTCTAAGGCTATTGGGCTTCCAGTAAACAAACATTGTTGCCGTTCACAGTTGGAGTAAATGCAGTGCCGTGGTGAACCTTCCCTTAAGTGGCCAGCCAAGCACAATTACTCCTAGAGCACACGGAGGATTCATCCAGTGTGTCGCAGAACAATCCAGAACAACATCAGTTTGTGGCGTTACGCCCAAGCACATTGGAGTTATGTGGAAGGGCAGTTATCAATAGTATACCATCAAGTCCTCGTCTGAATGTCTCAGAAAAGCTAAATTAAAGTTGTGGAGTGGCCTACTAAAAGCCTATTTGCAATTTTGTGGCTCACAAAAACACATTCAACAGGAGAGTGGGCCAAAATTGCTGCAGAGCGACATAAAAGACTACAAAAAGTTGAAGGCAGACAGAACCGCCTATAAGGCTAACGTGGGTGTTATAGAATAGATCATATTTTGAAAGCTTTATTCCCTTACTAAATGAAAGTAAGGCAAGATCTTTGTTGAAAAATCTGCATTTTGGGTTTACTGATTCTTTGTTGAGTATTAAAATTTGCTTGATGATCCAAAGCATTTAGTTGAAAATGAAATGGAAAAAAAATTAAAAACCAGATGAAATCTGTAACTTACTTCAACTTTTTCACTGATCTATATTAATGCAACCAAAGAGCTCAGACAGCAGTTTTTCCTCCTGTGATGCTGATTGTTTTCTACAAACAAGTTTTTTGGGGGTTTTTTATCATAACACTTTCGGTTTCTATCGTTCTTCACCTCACAGACACAGATCAGTGGAAGAGTATGTGTGCTGTTTTTGTCATTTCATTTACAGCTTCAGCGGTGATAGATGGTGAGTCTTATCTCTGTGCTCATGCAAATAACTGCTTTTCTCCTGCACTTTTGCTTCTGACAAACTAGATTTGTGACAGAAAGCGTGATGCAAATGTGGAAAATAGCACCTCTTCCATTAGCCTAAAGCTTGTTTAATCAAATATGTTTAACTTCAAATGTCACTGTTTAAAAATATGTTGTTGGGGTTTTTTTTTTTTTTGGTGAAAGTTCAATGTGCCTCATGTGCAAACTTTAATATCAAATGCAAACATTTGCAGCTCAGGTGGATTTTGTGTTTGGATTCGGTGCTCAATTTCTTCCAGAAGGCCTTGATCAACAGATTTCAAAAACCCCTTAACAGATCAAATGACCTTTTTAAAATATTAAATGGGTTTAAAATTATAGGCTGATTTTCACCTATTCTGTGTCTGACTCTAAATGTCACACAAAATTGCCGTCACTGATCGGCTACTAATTTAACCTTTCAACTTCTTTGGGCTTTTGAAGTCGTGTTGGCGAATGAGGTAATAAGAAGCAATAATCTGACACCAATTACCACGATTACACCCCCTCCTTGGTGTCAGAATACTGGCTGCACCAGGGTAGAAGGAGAAAATAAAGTGTTGATAAATGGAGAGAGAAGTGTGGAGGAACAGAGGAGTGACAAATGAAAACAGAATGCATGAACATGGATAGAGGAGAGAGGCAGCCCCTCAGGGACATCACGGGGAAATATGGCTGTTTTATACAGCGCTGTCAGGAGCGGATAGATTGGCAGTAACACACAGTCGGGCAGCCGAGGTGTGCTGAGTGATGGCCGCAAATAAAACTTTGACTTTTCTTCATAAATTCACCGAAATTCAAAGTTCTGTTCAAAAGTCGGCTGAAAAAGTTTGACTGGACTTTGGCAAAAATTGCCTCATATGTCTTCCAAACA
Source organism: Poecilia latipinna (assembly GCF_001443285.1). Lineage (NCBI taxonomy): Eukaryota > Metazoa > Chordata > Actinopteri > Cyprinodontiformes > Poeciliidae > Poecilia > Poecilia latipinna. Next base: position 96,136 of record NW_015114603.1, read on the forward strand.
GAGATGTGTGGCATCAGGAGATACAGCGGTGTGGAGAAGTGTTTACCCCCTTTCTGATTCCCTATTTACTTTTGCATTTTTGTCACACTTGAGAGTCTCAGGACATCAAACCACATGTACATGTTAGTCAAAGACGACACAGGTATACACAAAATAAAACTGTTTGTGATTAAGAGGGGTTAGGGAAAGGGGTGGGGTTAGGGTTTGAGTCGCTGCAGAGTTACACACCCGCACAAAATCAGTGGATAAGGATTCTTCTGAACCCGGTGCAAAGTATTATTGCACTGACATTTTTCTGGAGGAAATGTAGATAAAACCTTTAATGCAATGTAATATTCAGTAAACCATGCCATGCTATTATATCAAAGTTTCAACATATTATTAAGGTTCCCTGTTTCTCTAAGTGAATTGTGAATTGCCATCTACTGGAAAATTATGGCATTTAGGATTTTCTTGTTAGCTAAAGAAAGCTCAGAGGAGCTGACGGAGTTTGAGCAGATCCTCCAGGAATCACAGCTGAGTCCTTCCGAGTTACAAAATGTGAAATGTCCTCATTATTTCTGTGTGAGTTTCTTTAGTTTGGACAAAGTCGAAAAAGTTTTAATGAATAGTTTTCTTAAAGCAAAATGAAGTGATTCAGTCCTGAATGTCTATTAAGTTTGACATTCAAACAAAAGCAAAAACATATGTAAAATGTACTTTTTTGAGCTTTGCGTCATATTATGATGTCGTTCCCTCATCAAAAACAAACCTGGAGTGTTGCTTTGATTCCTTTGTGCATGAGTTGAATCTCATGAATCTCCCGTGGCAACCATTAGGTTCATAAGATGCTTGGGGGAACCTAGCGCCACCTGCAGTTTTCCGAGTCTCCGTGACAGAGTACAATGAGATGGTCTCTTCTTTAGACTAAACTTTTGTTGTGATTTGTTCTTAAAAATGAAAACTGATAAATATACTTTGGAAAAAAAACAAAAAAAAACAATAACAGATTCAGACTTGGTCAACGTGAATTTATCAAGTGCAATATTTCAAAATTCTCGTGCGTATGATATGGTAATGATTTTTAAAACGTCATAGGGGATCAAATAAAGTATTGAGTTTCTCTTACAGCTTAAAGTTTACTGCTCCATAAAAAAAAAACATACTGTGGCTTTAATGAATCATCACCAATTTGCAGCCACTGTCAGAGGGGAGTGTTTGACTGAAGCAAGGACAGGAAGTTAAGCTCTCTCTCAGGTTTTCTGCCAAGGTCCTCACGTGACTCTGAGACTTAAAAACTGTGGCTGCTTTCTGCAGAAGAAACCTGCTCATGATGGCTTAACTATAGGAAGAATGGTGTTGCATTGAGAGTTTGAGCTGTGCACTGTAGAGAAACTTTACCAAGCAAAACTATTGACAGAACAACCCACACAGGCTTAAAGTGAGGAGGAGTGAGAAAGTTTGAAGCCGAAAGGATTACTGAGATCATCCAAATCTGAGGTGGCTGCTTTGAATCTGATAGTTTTATTTCAGGAGTTATTTTCTAAGGGTGGATGAGTCCTTCATCACAAGAAATAGAAGCGTTTCACAGCTCATCTGAACTTCAAAAGCATTAAACACCCTTATGGTTCAATAAAACAGGATGCTTTTTATTAATATTTTATAGGTTTTGTTATGTTTGTCTTGGTTTTCTTGTGTTCTTTGCCTCAATAAAGCTCTCAGTATGTATTGAGTTACAACTGCTCTATATCTTCACTTTATTTGGCTTTTGTCTTGTTATTTCCGTCACTTTTATGTTATTTCATCTTTTGTATTCTCACGGTCTTTCTTTAACAAACCCACATTTTATGCAGTGTAGCTCTCAGAGTATGTAGTCTCTGAAAAGTTGACCAGGATGTTCTTTATGGTTTTGGTTTTTCTATTTTGCAGGGCAGAATCGTTCTATGCAGTCCTTATAAGAGTCAGTCAGCTCTTAAAGAAAACAACACATTATATCACAAAGAAAGAAAGAAACTATTCATTAAGTGACTGATATGCGAACTGACCTACACATAAATGAAGCAATGTTTAGCCAATAAGAAAAAATATTAGTAAAATACCACAAATTAAATGTAAAGGGGGGGAAAAGAATGTCTACTAAATAGCTATTTGGTGAAAACAATGAAGAGATACATTAAGTTCCACCAAAAGAGAAACTGCTTACTTAAAAAAAGATGTTCAATTTTATCAAAACTCAAAAAATTCCATCAATCAATAATCTGCATCGTTTTCTGTCATATGCACAGAACTGTGTTCAGGTGGCTGAGTGCGAGCATCCCCACCTCCTCTGATTGCAAGGTGGGACTGGCAGGTGAGCTTCAGCAGAAGGAACTTATAAAAAGGAGCAGATTCCACGAGACAGACGCCAGGTTGTTTGGAGACCAATCCCAGTTCCCGAATCCCTCTGGGAACCATTCCCTCTGCCTCCCTGTTCTCTGCGTTTTAGAGCACCTGCAAACTCACGTCAGTTTCCTGACTACTCCGCTGGTCTTCTGGACTCCTCCTCATTAAACTTTATCTTTAATAACATAAAGTTACCTAATTTTTAAAGTGCAATCAGTAATACTTTTATAACAAATTTATGTCAGTAATGATTTCTTGGTTAATGTCAAGTTGTCATAACAAAGACATTTTGAATAATGTCAACTTTGTATTAAAAGTGTCATGATTTACCGAATGAAGCTTTATGACAACAGTCATAAATATTCATGAAGGCTTATTCATGTTCATGACAGGTGTTATGTCATGTTTATGACAGTGTCATGACAGTCTTATTCACCCCCTTCAAATAAAGTGTTACCGAAAATTCAACACTGTTTTCTACCCAGTTCAACTTCAAGTTGCAGTATTGCTAAAAACAACAAACAATAGCCTAAATGCACATGATAATTATTTCACCGTTGTCTGCAGAATCCTCTCCTGCACACAAAGCCATAATTATAGAGTCTTAGTTTTACTTATTAGCAGATAAGACTTTTACAATAATCCTCCAGAGAACCTGTCTGAGCTTAGCACTAGCTAAACAGCCTCTCCTCTGTCTGTCCACCATCCCTCCTCCACTTCTTCATGGACAAAAAAGCAGCAGAAACAAGAAGCTCAGCAATCTGTGACACGGGGCTCTGAAAAGGACGATGAGCTGGATTCGACACAGCCTCGACTGAGACAAAACAGGAGAAGCTCTGCTGCGAGACTTATGAATGCGCTAGTTATTCATGCACACCCCACAAAGTGTGTGAGGGCCTATTTCCTCTGAGCTGCGTAAGCCATGAAACCGCATTGTGATCTCCAGCCGAGTATCGTGCTCTTTTAATTCCTATTTGTTTGACTTAGAGAGATTAGGCATTAATTACAGGCTAGAGGAATCAACCACACATATAAAGGCATACAGTGTGGAGTAAGGCTTTTTAAAATTGGAGTCTTCACAGCAGCAAGGCCGAAGGTGCACAGAGAGCTGAGACAGCATTGACTAACAGGGCTCTCTCACACACACACACACGCACACGCACACACACACGCGCACACACACACACCTACACCAGGCTTAACTGCTGGCTAAAAGCTGCTGTTCTGGGCAAAATATGTCAGGCTTTAGCTGATTTTAACACCAAATTCCCTCATGAGAACAGAGAGGATTAGTACGAGGAAGACAAGCTGACCAGAGCCAAGACAAGATAAATTTCACAAACACAAAGCACCTGAGCAAGCACTGCAGGCTTCGCATTTACCCAGAGTCTGCTAAAGCCCTCAGCAGGGCTTTCTGATGCTGTGGACTTAATGTTAGACCACATCCACCACATTTATCTGAAGACAACACAGCACCAGGCAAGGGCGTCACAATGAATGAGACTATTATAAAGGAATACTTTTATTTGAGTAATTATCTTAAAGAGGTATTATTAGCTATAGTGAACCGCAAAGTGTTAAAAAAAATGCAATGGACAATAAGTGGATCATTCACAGAACATGACGATATTTGCTAAATTATAGAGAGACAAGTAACTAAACTTTGAATTATTAAAACTTTTTATTGCAATGACGTTGAAGAAATAAAAGTGTGAAAGACAAATAACATAAAAAAACATAGAAACACACAAGAGAGTATCCTCAACGCATGTGCACTGTCCCGCAGCTTTATGTGAAGGAACTGCTGCTTTTCAGATCATCATTTCTTTATTTTAGACAGAGAGAAATAAATAAATGGCTTAGACTTTTTTTTTTTTTTGAGGATTTTCTAAACTGAAATAATGTTGATTTTGATTTGTATTTTTCTTCCCAGGGATCTCAGAGAAAACATTTGGCCTAGATAAATATAGCAGCTAGTGTTTGGGGAAAATCTGTTCTAATTTCATCCCAACCATAGGAAAAGGAAAAATACAATCCAATGATTTCTATTCCAAATCGCGGAGACGTCCTTTCCCCCAACTTAATGAAAGAGAGAAATAAATTTGTCTCAATTCCAAATAATTTTCAAATAATTTCTGAGTATCTTTCTGATATTCATTGGCATGAATCGTCAAAGGTATTTTGGGGGTTGTGACCATTTGTTGTGTCAAAACATAAATTTCATCTAGCAAATAATGCAAAAGACTAAGAGAATTTTCTTTTCTCACACTCAGGTAAAGAAATGTGGCTTTAGTTTGAGTGAGCGTCTGCCTCCCTCTGGTGGCCATCCTGAACCGTTCACTTCTAATAATCTCTCATTTCAGCTATAACTATACACATGCACGTCTCCATAAGTTATCATTGAAAAGTTAATTTAATAAATATAGTAAAACTCCTTTTGATGCATGCATACAAACAGAGCGATCACTTTCCACATAGTTCATAACGTGCAAATGATCTCATTGACAGTTCAGCTCTGCAGAGTCACATTATGGTATAAAATGATATAAATTTACTGCATTGATGTAAGGCAGCTTTCTACCATGACATAATGCTCAAAGAACCGCCCACAAAAAAAGTCTGTTTTCCGGAAATTTGAATAATAACATGGGACCATTAACAGGAATCTTGAATTCAGAAATGCCAACCTACTGAAAAGTATAATCATGTTCATCATAAGCACCCATTACTTTGTCAGAGCTGGTTTTGCATGAATAACTGCATCAGTGAAGCGGGACATGAAGGTAATCAGACTGTGGCTCTGCTAAGGTGTAATGGAAGGCCAGGTTGCTTTGCAGCAGCCTTTGGCTCATTTGCATTGCTGGGTCTTCCTCCTGAAAATGCTCCATGTATTTACAGGGATTTAGATTGTTTGGGTTCGAAGGCTAATGAAGGATGATGACACCGTAGACGCTCAACCTGGTGTTAACAGGTATTATCTGAAATAAAATCTGCATACATTTTTCTCTGAGCTCAAAGCGCTCAAAAGTTTTCTGGTTTTGCACTGATTTTGGAAAACAGTGGACCAACACCATCATCAGTGACTGGAAACACACTGGATCTCAAACTCCTTAGATTCTACGCTTTTCTACTCTTCCTCCAAATGGTGGGACTTTGATCTCCAGATGAAATGCTACGTTTCGTTTCACCTGACCACCGGGGAACAGTGCCGTTACAGTTCTGTTTAGCCCAGCCAAGGCGTCCTGACATGGCAGTCGAGGTACAGTTCTTCTATCCCATGAGGTCTGGGTGTGGCAACGTTGCAAATTCCCCTTTTTGTTGCTTGAGCAATTCTCTCACCACATTTTTTACTTCCACTCTTTGGACACTGGACAAAGTGCAAAAACAATTACCTTTTGTGGGTTTCCCTCAATTTGGAGTCTTTTCCCATGAACATGTGTGCAAAATGTGACCACTGAATACAATTTCTGATTTATAAAGGAGCTTCACATCCTGTTATAATATTATTAAAGACATACCTGGACCGTGGCCTTGATTATTTCATGCATGTTTGAAAAATTGTCTAATCTCCCGTGGCAACCATTCAGTTGTGAAAACACCTGGGTGAACATAGCACCGCCTTCCTGGAGCTGTAGTTTCACAGAGCACCCGTCCCCTGTGTCTCCCTCTATTCAGCTCCTTCAGACTAGCCAGCAGCAATTAGCAAACACCCGGTGGAACTGCACACCTGCCGAGCTCGTTGTACGAGCTAACAGAGGAAAGACGTTGTGATGACTTCTTGGAGGAAGAGTGTCAAAAAGAGCAGAAGTTTTTAAAGCGACAGAGGCCCAATTTCAAGCCGTTAAATTACACAGTAAAACTTCTTGCGATTTTCATTTCCCGTCAAAGTCAGCTAAATTGACAACTAACTAAAGATTTTAAACTTATCACTCTGCGTGCGACAGAAATGACTGGAAAAAACAACCAACACATCCCAGTTTCATTATCATTTGTATTTATTGTTTAAATTCACCAAAGTTTTCAGCTTAACTGTATCCAAGAGCATTCATGTCGCCACCGTGAGCGTAACACCAAAGTGACGACAGTGACATCATCGGCGCCATCATGACATCACAGCATCATGAAGGGGTTCAAATTAATACCAAAGCCATCCTGAAGCCCATCGACAATGAAAGTATCTAACAGTCACTCGGGTCGAGCGAAACATTGCACATAAACTTCCAGCCGAGCTTCAAAACTTTTTCAAACTGCTGCTTTAAAAACGAAACCAAGCAAAAAAAAAAAAAAAAAGAAGCACTAACCATCCATCGCTTTAACACAAGTTTGTTAAATAAAAAACATGAAGGGAAGTTTTTTTCTCTTTCTTTTTCTCTCTTGTCTTTAACTACATGAGTCTGTACAGTGGGTATGATTTTAAAAATACAATGGCAGTTCTAAATGTCCCGGGATGACACGGTAACAGTACTGTGCGTGCTTACAGTTCGGCCATCTCATCAGTTTGCTTTTTCTTACTATTTTTCACTCCCACAGTGGGAAAGTGGGGAAAAAGCAGCTTCCGTCACATAAAATCCTTTTCACAGCATCTTTATAAATAATGTGGAACTATTTTTTTTTATTTATTATTATTTTAAAATAGAATTGTTTAAAAAAAGGCAATTTCCACAGCCAGAATCAAGAAAAAACAAAAGCAATTTCAAAATGACAATTATTTTCACCCATTTCAGTGATTTCAGTGCAGATTTAGAAGCTAGCAAAATTTTTAAATTTGACATTCAATACAAGTTATTGTTGAGCTGATCCTAAGATTAAGCTGTTATTAAGAAGAAAAGGAAGACTCCCTCTGTTCAGTTTTAACTTCAGGTGTGTAAATTTACAAAGACAAAGTGCTTTCTCTAGCCACTTCATAGGACCATAACATCAAAATGAAAATGACACATTCGGACCGCAATTTGTTTCTTTCTACTGCAGGTCAACTGAATGTCACTGTTGTATAATTGTGACTTCCTTTACATTTTCAAGTCTGAGCAGCTCAGTAGATTACACATAGCATTAGCTTTGCTCTAATTGGTCTCTTTTTCTCTGCTAACATTGTCCTTTCAATAAAAGTGTCCTACCATCTATACTAATTTCAGATTTTGTGCCTCAGCATTTCAGTTATTTGGTATCATTTACTTTGACACGACACCGTCTTATGGTCACTAAGTGATGTTAATATATGGCTATAACCTCCTTTACTAACATCTAAATGATGAGAAGCCGTAAATACAGAGTGCTTAAAGAATTTTAGTTCTTCACTAAAAATAATACATTTTAGATATTCTCGGTAATAAAATATTGCATTATCCCCACTATTTTATGGCTCTTACTGCTGATGATGTGCCAGGAATACTGTTGGTAGTTGTGTTAGTTTCGTCATGAGATGCCAGGGGGCCCAGTACTACGAAGCAGGGTTAGATGCTTATTGAGAAAATTCAGAGTTTAAATCAAGGGGTCTTTTTGTACTACAGGCTTTCTTCTTGTTTAACCATTTGTGCATCATTAGCTATTTACATATACCCAAATTAATATATGCTTAACATCCCTTCCACTTGAGCCATTAACAACCTTCTGGCTTAATTCTGCCTGGAAGAACACTCAAACTGAACTGACACCAAGAAACAGTTTCTGATACCTAATCATCACCTTTAGGTCTGACTAAAATCTGCAGTTGCCCACATGAACAAGCTAAATGCCTCCCGAAGAACAGATTTGTGGTCAAGTATGAAGCTATGTCAGTTTTACAGATACTGTAAAACTAATTTAGATAGTTTGGTTTGCAGGCAGAAACAATTTGGTTTAGGTTGTGGTTTGTTGCAGAAGCTTGGTGTTATTCTGCACTGTCCTTTGCAAAAACAGGTTTTTATGTGTTTTGGATCATTGTCCTGTAAGAACACCCAATTGCATAGTATAGTAGCACAAAACACCTCGCTGTGGATTTGAGGCAAAGTTGAAGAATTAATAGGCTGTTGCCCCCTTTTCATTCTTTTATTCCCTTTTCCCAATGCACCAATATCACTGCAGGGAGGCAGGCATGGTTGAAATGGCTCAAAGAGATTTTACAACCTTATGTAAATCGACAATTCCCTTTTCTAAAGACATTTCTGGGACTTTCACATTTTTCTGACTAATGGTCAATCCAAGGACTTCTGTCAAATCCAAGAAAAACTACTTGCTGACGATGATGAGCAACAACCAGACATGAGTAGGCCTCGGTCTTTTCAAATTAAAAGAGGTTCTAGATTCTTTTCCACTACTTATCAAATGATTTAGATGAATTTATGTATATATTTTTTAATATTTGTTGAGATAAAATCTCGAAGAAATTAAAACCTCATTCTTGTTTTCAAAACACCATTGAAATTGTATGTTTTATAATCATTCTACTATGGAGTTTTAACGATTTAAATAAGTAGTTAACCACCAACTAATTTCTAGCTGCCAAATCTCTAAAAGAAAACCTGCTTCGTAATACAGATGATATTGAAATGTGTGAAACCTTCAGAGAGTCATAGTGCCACAAAAACTCTCTGACCATTCTTCAACATAAACACCAAAAAACTAAGAAGGAGGAAAATGGCATCAGAATAATGTCCAGCAAAGTTTCCTTCCCACACCGCTTTGCATAAATCTCTTCATTAAATCATCTGTTATTTACAACAATGCATGTGATCCTTATCATGGTCTGGCCCTTCAACCAAGTCCTTTGGGTCATGTCGTCAAACACAATCCAAATATTAAACCCGTCCTCATTTGGACAAAAGTAAAAAAAAAAAAAAAAAAGTCTGTTTTTTTTTGTTTTTTTTTATACAGTAGAATACGGTTGACAACTTTCAAGTAAAACAGCTGAATACTGATGTGTTCACACAGCAGAGGAGACTTGGTTCAAACTACAGCTGAAAATCATCCTAACGAAGCGTCACTCAAGTCATCCGCAGCGCTCAACGTCGAGGACAAATCTCAGAATGGTTGTAATGACTTCAGTTCGACCAATGTGACAAGAAACTGGACAAAAACGTCATCAACAGATGTTTGGACAGAACATTGTGACTAATTCTTTTTTTTTCATTACTGAATCTACTGAAGGAAAATGTTAAACAATTATTTTTTCAAAAGTATAGAAAAGCCATCATAACCACGTACAACTAAGCCGCTGATTTCTCTGCCTCAAAGAATGGAACGTGTTTCTTGCTTGAAATATTGTGAGTGAATAAGCAACACCCACGGTTTTGTTTTGAATAGTAATCCATTGATAATAATCAATGCAAAAAAAAAAAGAAGACAAAAGCACACAAATATCCAAAAACTAAAATTGAGACAGCTGAGGACCAGAGATTGTTTTTTTGTTGTTGTTGTTGTTGTTTTTTTTTTTTGTCATTGTTGTTCATCTTTTTTCCCTTATTTTTTTTTTCCTTACTCAAGTTTAAAATACATATATTTACCAGCTGTATAAGATTTACAGAGGAATTTGGATTCATCAAAAAAAGCACAGTTTTACGTCAGTTCAGCTTTCCTGGCTTTGTGGTGGACCTCGAGTCCAGTCCAGTCCAGTCCAGTCCAGTCCAGTCCAGTCCAGTCCAGACCGGCCTGGTCCAGTGCCACGGAGTAGTAATGGCCATTGCTGGGGCAGTAACGTACTGATAACTGTGTGCCATCGTGTGCTGGGAAGATGGCAAATAAGTGCTAGAGTTTGTCACACTGTGCTGTACTCGCTCTGTTCTTTCACACTGCAGGAAGCTCAGCGCAGCTCAGCTTCACCAACCAGCGTGTGGAGGGGGGGCTTTCGCCTGTACAGCAGTGGGCACTGCAGAAGAGTTAAAGGGGCCTGAGCAGACTACAGAGGCCAGGGGTTGCTCAAAATTTATGGCTGAGGATCTCGCTTGTAAAGATATTAAAGAGGAGAAAGTGAGAGACTTCCTGGAGCAGAGGAACTAGCGTCACTCTCAGGTTCTTAGATGAGACGGAGGTCAGAGAAGACGAGGGTCGATGAAGCCGGAGAGTGCCTTCAGAGGGAAAGAGGTCATCTATGTCGTCGAAGAGATACCTGCAGGAAGCAAAAGGGTGAAATAAAGCTGTGAGAAAACAGAAAGAGGCGCAAACAAAACCCCAAGTTTCAACAATCGATGGTACTGCGCAGAGACTTTTAACCACTTTACTTTCCTTGCACTTTGCTTCCTATGAACCAAACCCTCTTTGATTCTTCAAAAGTGGTCTTGATCAATCAGGCTAGTTTCTAAAAGTCTTTCCCCAGGTTTTTTTTTTTTTTTTTATAAGACTGCTTTTTAAATATTTTTCAGTACATTACTTTCAGCTGAATCTATGCTAAGTAAAACTACCTTTTGCTGAAATTACAGCTGCAAACATTTTAGTGAACAGACTGAGAAAACTGTGGCATTTTTTAATGCATTTCATAAAAAGGGTCTTTTAACTGAAATGAACTGAACTGAGCCACAGGAACATTTGTGCAGGTTTGAAACGGAGACTCTTCAGAGCCTTGTGTGATCTGTTAACATGTCTCTGTGTAGTCCAGAGTATTCTTCATCGTCTGTCAGTTTGCCAGAAATTTTAAGCTGACCTTTAAACCGACTTCCAGCCACGGGATGCTGCAGGTGCAGCTTTGGCTCTGAGCTCAATAACGGCAAAGATTAAACGGTGTCAGCCTCCAAGCTGCTCTGCGGTCTGACCTATGAACCCCGTGATGTTGTCACTGTCTGGGTCAATTGACCAATCTTCACCAACTGCGAAAGCAAAACTTACTGCACGTTGTAGAACTATTCCTTATACTTTCTGTGTACACCCTTCATCCTCCAAACCACATTCTGAGTCGAAATGTGCAGCTTTAGACGAGCAAAATCAATTTGTAATTTGAATGACTGGAAACATGTAGCATAAAGTGGCTCTAAAAACTATTTGGAGAGAGTAATTATTCAAAAACCTGAACCAAAACCTGTCCTTTAACGCTGAATTAAATGATTACAGGACATTTTCTAACTCTAGGGGCTTTAAATCAAAAATTAATTGTATGAATGTAATGAAATCAACAATCGCTCATCTGCACAATGATGACAAAACAGCTTTTCTTTTACGAATAAAAATAGCAGTGGAGAGCTGACCCACCGATTCAGAGTGTTTCTGCTCGGCGTCACCGGTGGCCATCTTCAGCAGATGGTCTCCAGGTGGCGAGAGTTCTGCAGAGATCAGGGGGAAAAAAGCAAAGGAAGACATAAAAGATGTTACCACACAATGAAAAATCCTTTCACATTTCTGCACATAACTTTCTGTTTCGAAGAAATAAAGATGTCATGTAAAAGTATTTACCCCCTTACACAACTTCAGATTTTTTTTTGTCACATTTTAATGTTTCGAATCATCAGACATATTTTTACAATTAGATGAAGATAATCGTATTAAACACAACAGCAGCTGTCAAGTGATTCTCATTTTTTTTATGCGGGAAAAGTATGTGGAAAGCACATGGAGAAGTAATTTACCACCAGTCCAATAAGTGCCACTGCTGGCAACGAGTCTTCTTCATCCTTTGGTCCTCTCTTACTTGCAAAAGAGATGAAGGCTTTGACATGTTTAAGGTCACGCCAAAGCCTCACAATCAGATTTAAGTACAAACTTTGACTAGGTCACTCCACAACAGTGTTGTTTTGAGCCATTTCAGGGTGAACTTGTCTCACTGCTTATCCTGCTGCATAACTCAAGCGTGCTTCAACCTAAGGTCACAAAGTACTGGTGAACATTTCCCTTCCACATTGTTGAGAAAGAAGAAAAAATGGTTTTGCTTCTATGACTGCTTCGTCAGAGTACTGAAGCAAAAAAAATGTACCCCAGATTATCTCACTTATCACAGTGTATGATGTTTGTTTTCTTAAATTCTGCATTTGTTTTATGCAAGATGAAACTGTCAGACGTCTCTTTGTTTTCTCTTTGGTCAGCCGTGGCTTTGTCCTTTCATCCCTCTCACGGCTGCCAGTTTTGTGCTTGAGTCATGATCACTGACCTCACCTGAGGCATGTGAAGCCCACAGTGCTACAGATGTTGCTATGGGTGCCGATGTGACCACCTGGATGAGTCATCTGCTCCTAGGAGGGATTACTGCTGCTCCATGTTTTCACCATTTGTACATAAAGGTCCTGGCTGATGTTCATTGGTGTCCCAAAGCCTCAGATATTTTTAACCCTCTCCAGACTGAATGGTGTCAGTGACTTTGTTTTTCATCTATTCTTTAATTTTTTTTTAAATGCATTGTTTCCTGAGATCATTTAGCCAACTTCATGTTGTCACACAGGCTCTACGATAGATTTCTCCATTCTAAAGGTTTGTTATTAACATGGATGTTGCACAGTTCACTTTTTTGTAATATGTCTGAGTGGCTTGAACAGCCTTAATATTTTTAAAATGTCACTTAAAAACAGTTTCTTGTATTTACACAGCGTACATTTATTATTACATATGTTATTCCATTTATTTTACCATCTGAAATATTTAAGTGTGACAATAAAGGCAAAAACACAACCAGTCTACAGCCTGGTAAATACTTTTTCACATCACTGTGTGGGTCTTACAGGTGTGTCGTTCCACTGCCGTGGTAAATCTTCAGGTTCGGGTGGATAGGACATCCAGGAGGGACTCCGATATGAGGACGGTGGAGACATGACGAAGTAGTCTGAGTAACCCGGACGATTGGCTGATATAGCATAGACTGCTGTGATTGGGTTTCCTGTTAGGATGACAGTAATAGTGAAAACAAACCACTCTCCTGTCCCCAGTGTTTCAACATGCTAATGCCGTGTCTTGCCTGAGTAGGTGCTGATGGACTGATCTACAGTGACAGCAGGGAACGGTGTCCTAGAGAGCGGCAGGTAGGGGGCGCCGTTGTGCTGCTGGGTCTGCAGATCTGATGCTTCGGACACACGGGGCTTCAGACTCACATCAGGGGTGGAGCTGTTACTGCAGAAGAGACACTGATTTCAACTCCAAACAGAACAAAAAAACCCCCATAAAACAATCGGCAGCACCAAACTAGAGCTTCATCTAGCTTAAATACGCCGCACGCTTCTGCTGTGAAACATAACAATGTGCTTATGAACACGATACTAAATATATAAAATGGATATGAAGCTATATATACTAAGCTATAAATTATTTTTCCATTTATCATGGTTCTGATCAACTAGTTGACTCAGTAAATTGACTTTATGGTCTTTGATCAAACCAGAAGTAGACTGAAAAAATATCAAGGAAAATAGAATTACACGAAAAAAATTAAAGTTGGAGGTCGTATGTGTTTCATTGCTTAGACATATTCTCAATTTCATTTGGAGTACAAGTGTTGCTTTTTACGCCAAATAAGATGTAAATGCGAGCCAGTTAAATTCTCTCAGTTCTTTAGTCAACACAGATTTATAAGATACAGTTTTACATAAACTATGCTTGCTGCTTTTTGAAAAATAATTAAAACAAATAATTTGAGCATGGAAGCTGGGGTTTAAGTTGGATCAGAGCAGTAAAAGTGGCTCTCGGTTTTATGTTTAATCTGTGCTGACAGTTCAGTTGTCAGCAGGCAGGGAAGGTAGCTGAGCCTCCTGAGTCATGACGGACAAAAGCAACAGAAATGTTATCTGACATCCAGTGAGAGCACTTTGAACGGTGCACACCAAAGGCAGATAAACCTGTAATTATGTGAAATTAACATAAATAGTGACAAGGAACGCTCTGAATAAAGCTGAACAACTGAATGATAAGAAACAAAACAACATTTCAGTTCAGGAGTCAGTGGTGTCCTTCCACTTGTTACCCATTTTATACCAAAGCATTGCCACTTTGCCAACTCATCTCTATTTCTCCCCATGTACTTAACTGTTACATTTTATTCTATTTTTCTTGACAGTTGAGTATTTTTGATAAATTATGAAAAGAAATAATCATGAAAAATGCTCAAGTCTCATTTATAATCGAGTTTAATTATATATCACTCAGTCTTTAATTGTGGCCCAGATTCCCATTAAATTCACTTGACTCTTATAGTTCAGATTATAACCCCAGATTAATCAAACTACGCAAAACTACCTGCAGTGGGACAGTTTTTTTTTTGTTGTTTTTGTTTTTTTCTGCAGCAGACTGAGAGTGCATAATAGAAAATACTTGTAAATCACTGGTTGTCACAAACCACTTCTCCATTGTCAAGTCTCACTGTAACTGCCTGGTTTGGTTCTAGCCAAGTCTGGTGCATCTACTGCAGTTGTTTTTCAGGTAATCACTGCTATGCAATTAATGGTATCCTGTACTGATGAACAGGTGAGCAGATTAAATTATTTTTAGTTAATTCACAACATTAAAATAAAAGGCATCCAAAAGTCTACATTTACATCTATACATAATATACAAACTTTTCATTTATTGCAAAAAAAAGAGAAAACAGAGCATCCAGTCAGCATCTTAAACAACCACCGGAGACATTTGTCATGAGTCAATCCTGTTACCGTGCAAAAAATGTGAATAATCATCTAAGTATTTAACCGCGTTGGGATATTTTGATATTTGTTCTACCTGGCATGTGAAACGATTTTTGGAAACACCGCTGTTTCAAGAATCTTCACTATCGATCCTGAACTTTGCACCTGCTCTGTGTGCAGAGCACGGCTGCTGCTGTCAGTGAGGTATTGTAAATCATCCAGCACATCACAGCGCAGTGGCCTGCACTGTAGAAACACTCTGGATGTTGAAGCACTGTGCAGGATCAGGGGACAGATGAGGTCACTGACAGATTCTCAGAGCCATAATGCACAGAGCACATTAATGCCACACACAGCATACTAAAGAGGAATTAACATGCTGCTCTCCTCCTCCCACAGGGGCACAGAGGAACTGAAGTCTGCAGAGCTGAGTGGTTAACCACTAAAACCTGCATTTAAATAAACATAAAAAATAAAAAAAAACAACTGCTTGGATTTCAGCACAACATACAAAACTGCTCTTATTTCCTACATCAGTAATACACATCTTAAGAACTCAATTTAAAATAATCATCTCATAATAGTATGTTTGTCTCCGTGTCGCTGCTCACAGCTGGGGGCTTTTGTGCTCTCTGCAGTGTTTTCTACACATAGCCCACTAGATGGCGATCACGTTACTTCTTGGGAACATGAACATCGGAGCAGTCAATCACTTCCTGCAGTGCTCAAGTGCCCAGCAACACAGAGCACACAGCAACAGCATTGAAATGAAGAGCATGCTCAGGTCACGTGATGCAGACTAACATATGGGCCCGACAGAGGGAAGTTAGCGTGCAGAGTCACTTTAAATGTGTTCTCTCCAGTCACTTTAAATCTGTTTGACTCATTCTTTTAGACGCAAACCTTCTGTTTAATCTGAGAGCCTTTAAATGTTATGTATTTCCTGTTCCAAATGTCTCAGCGATGTAACATTGCTATAAACGACGTCTTTCGGTGAGAGGACAGAGTGTCATCTTCCTATTCGTACTGAAGTTGATACCACATAAGGGGACATATTTTTCTGTATTTGCGTTGGTGTGCGTTACCATCGTATTGAGGTTCCAGGTGGCGGTCCCGGTCTGGAGGGGATTAGAGGCGGAGGAGAGCCGATGCCCATATCGGGAAGCTGAGTGAACCGGAAACCCTGCAATAAGAGAGTCAATACACAGCAAAGAAAAAAAAAACACACACACACACACACAACTTAGAACAAAAAGTAAGTAACAGGTTTATACATTTGAGTTGCAAATAGTGGTTTTATTATTGGTACCAGCTCAGGTTTTTGTTCCCATTAACTATTAAAGCTCCTCCTGCTTTAATAGTTGCTTTAGCTGCTGCGATGACGTCTAAAACTACCCATCCAAAAACATTTTGATGTAAATAATTAAGATCTGTCATACATTTTCTATAATTTAGAGTCTTTTGAACAAATAAAGGAAAGAGGCAAAGTGACAAGACTTCCTTCATCGGTAAGATGAGTATTGAAGCATCCCTGTTGCTCCACAATGCTGGTCAGGTGGTTGAAAAAAAATTGTGGTTGCGCCACAATTAATAAAGCAAAAATAAATAATACATTGGATTGCAGAAATTCAATAGCGACATTAAGTCAGGAGGCTTATAATGGCAAATGGCTGCATTTTCATTTCACTGTACAATTATGAGTTACTTGTGTCGCTCTATATAATGACATGCCCCCCAAAAAACATGCACAAGTTTGCTGCCCAGCTTAATACAATGTGGAAAGGTTAAAGTTGTAAAATACTTTTGCTTAAATAAAACATATACACCAACTAACTGAATAAAGGGTTTTTTATCCACAGTACATTAAAAGGTGGTTTAAAATAGGCTCAGCATCCAGCATTATTTTATGGCTGCAGCTTTTAATTTAGCACTTACCGGTTTAGGCAGGCTACATTGATGCATGTCCTCGTAACCCGCGCTTCTCTGCCTGCCTCCACAGGGGTGGTTCATCGTCCCCGGAGCGCTGGTCACACCATCACTGTAGTGACTGCTGTGGGAGGGGTTGTAGACACTGTGGGCATGATGGTGGTGGTGGCGGTGGCTGAAATTCAGAGATAAACGGCATCAAAAATGGAAGAGAGATATGGTTTTACACTTCTGTCTCTCGCCAGTATGCTCGGGAACACTGAGCAAGCATGTTCAGGCTCAAAATGTATTCCACTTTTCGAGAAACAGCTTGAGAGTGGGCTGTTTGCTCTTCAAAAGTTCAAACTGTGCACCAGGGGACCTCTCGCTTCTCCACACAATGCTGTGAATGATGCAGATGTTCTGGCAGATAAAGCGTCAGTGAGAAAAATAAAATTACTTCGTTGGAGGGGAGGGAGGGTCATGATCCGGAGGCGCCAGGCTGAAAGCGTTGCCAAGCAACATGTGCATCTGCGTGCGGACCTCGTCAATGGACGGCTGTGAGCTGAGTGTGGAGGAGTCGGATCCGCGGTGAGCTTTCACCCCCAAACTGCTGTTCCCGGTTCCAGTGGATCCTCCTCCGTAGCCCAGAGAGGTCATCAGACGGTCCACGTTCGTCTCCTCAAACGGTTCTGGTTCCCCCTGGCAACGCAGCAAGCACACTCAGAGAACAGACCGGGAGTGCAAGCATTATCTTTCCGATTGTTAATTTTAACAACACTGACAGCAAACACCCGGGCTTGTAACCGTCATTACTTTTTCAGCTGCTTTTCACCATGGATTTCTTTCTCATCTCACAAAAAAAAAAGGAGTAGGAAGGAAGAACTTTACACAGAAAGCAGAAATGTGCAAATGTGGCTTTCCTGACCAATACTAATTTCTGATTTTTTTCTTTCAAGTCTGACCTATTAATTGTAATTATGTCTCATTAAATTTTATTTTAAGGATCCAAGGAGAAAAATTTACTCTAAATTAAGAAAATGAAAATTATTTTTGATCTCAACTCAGTCAAAATGCCTTCTTGTTAAATAGAAGCTATAAAAGCAAAGATCATAACACCCATACCTACTTTTGACAAAGACTTTTCAAACTATCTTAAATTGGATAGCAACTTGAAACAAGTCCAGCTGTCAGCACTGCTGCATTGCAGCAACAATTTCCTGGGCTCAGATCTTGGCCAAAAAAAAATCTTTTGTCATATCTCTTAATTGTGTTTTTGAAGGACGGATGCGTCTGGTCGTTTTGTCTTGTGTGTCTCTGTGTCGCCCTGCGATAGACTGACTACCTATGAAGGGAGTAAATTGCTCTAAATGAATGTTGGAGATGGACACCGGCCCTCCCTTGACCTTGCAAGGATAAGCGGAGATAGACAGAGTGTGAATGGGAGGATGAGTGTAGCTTATGACAGCAACTGTGCAACTTGAAAGCAAATATGAGAAAGTACCCAGTTAAGAATACTTCAACTCTAAGCTGTGTATAGACACAAACACACAGTTGATGCACACACTTTTCTCCTTGTTCCGCTTCAAAGCGCCCGGTGCAGGGGTAAACGCTATCGAGCCTCCAATCTGAATCCATGAATGGGTTGTAATCACATTCAAAGCCATTGACATTCAGCCGGGTAGCACAGTCGCATGTGTCATTACAGTGCATCAGAGTCACAGTAGAAGGATATTTCACTAATCTCTCATTCTTTTTTTTTTCTTTCAACTTTTTGCCCCAATAAAACAAAGAAATCGCTCCATCTGTTCTTTTTTAATCACTTCCTTTTTTTTCATTTTCATGTCTTTATCTCTGTTTTATAAAGTTCATGGGAGGGTAATTTTATTAATCCTGTAGGTCTGAGCAGAGAGGAAGAGGAAAGGAAAGAAGGGATGGGAAGGATTAAAGTTATAAATACTCAGGGGAGATTATTTTTAATAGATTGACAAAGTGGCAGTGATTTACTTTGCCACAGCGATCAGTTGACTGACTGAGTCAGAGGACCTGAGCTGCTCACTGCAGCTTCAGAGAGAATCTGATTTTAAAGCTCAGTGTGATCTTGCTGCAGCCAAGTTTCAACTACAGGAAATCTTTCAGCCACAGGTCCTGCTTGAAGCACCCCGTGCAATAAATATATGCAAGAGGATTTTTTTTTCTGACCTTTTCAGTAATCTAAAATGTTTGTTTTTAACAGCTCAGTTGTTCTTTTTTCCAGTTGGAATGGTCATTCAGTAACTAATTTCAATGGCTTCAAAAACAAGAACAGGCAGAGTAACTTTAAATCTCTTTTAATAATGTATGTGGGGAGAAAATCATACAAATAACATTGAAAATATACCGTGATATCTATTTGGTTTAACATCCCTTAGCAATTTGTATACCTGAAGGTCAATACACATTAGAGGCATACACCCTGTGTAAATAAATAAGACTAAATTGTTTTCTATTGACCCACAATTGTGGCATATTGTCGGCAGCCAATGCTTTTAGGTAAAGTGACCAGAGATCCTTTGCAAAACTGTTTCACTTTGCATAAAACTGGAGTTGATGCCTCTGCACAGTCTCTGCACATTTCAGAACGATGCATTCAATCTGTGCTAAAGGCAACAAAGGACTGATTCAGAGGATGGATCTGATCTAGATACGTACGTCGTAGCCGTTATTTCGGATCCCCCTCCTGGATCTCTCCCTCAGCACTAGCAGGTCCATCTCTGTCTCCACTGGGCTGGGGCTGCTCAGAGACTGACGGCTCCAGTAGGTGGGCTCTCGTGGGTGGGAGTACCTGTTGACCAGATGTCGACAGATATCGGGGTTTTGTTGTTTCTTTTAGTTTTCACTTGCCTTTCTGTATTTAACTCAACCATTAGCATAACCAATCATGTTTACTAATCTGGCAAGCTTCCTAAAGCTAGTGTGTTTGTTTGAAAATTGTAACATTTTCGAAATAAAAGCATTCCTTTGTTTTTCCAAATGAGGTTTAAAATCAATTGTGCCTGTAAGGTAGACCGTTAAATTCTTCAATGACAGATTTTTATTTGGAAAGTTGAACTCTTTTAGCATCAAGTTGTTGTTGCTAAAATGTAATTTAAAATCAATGCTTGTGGGTGAAAAAAAATATTTTTTTTACTGTCCACTAAAACTAATTTCTCAGTCTTTGAAGAAAATAAAAAAAATTCATAGGTACAAAAACTTAAGAGCTTGAACCTTCGGCTCTTATTGTAAACTAGAAAATAACTTAAAATGAATTGCTGAAGTTGAGAACATTTCTACATATAAATTGAGAATGCTAATGTGTGTTTATTGTATATAATACTTTGCAGATATGCATTTGAATATATACATACATGCATTTTCATGATTTATCATGATCTGAAGATTGGAATTGAGATGTCTGCATTAAAACAGATTCTGACTAAAATGTCACACTTTTCCTGAAGACGGGTTTAAATCCTGTCATACTTTCTTGTGTTTAATCATACAAAAATCTTCTCACTGTGCACCAGGTTTTATAAACAAATTGTACTCCTAATCTTAAGGCAAATTTATACATAGAGCGTCTCTAGTCCAGTAAGTTGCATTTCATACAGAAATGAAATTTTCATGATTTGATTAAGGAACATAGATGACGGTGAGCTGAAGTAAAACAGGCTTTTTATATGTGAACTTTTACATGTTGCTAAGCAACAGTCACAAATCTACAGCGAGCTTTTTATTATATTTGCCGTGAATTTTCAGTTTCATCTACAAAGTATTAATAATGTTATGCACGGATGTGTATTAATTACCACCAGTTTCACACAAGCAAGACGTACTGAGGATAACAATATGAGCCAACTGTTGAGCCTTTACTTTAATACTTGAATGCATCTGTGATGAAACTAAGAGAAGATGCAAGACAAACGGTAGAGTTGTAATCATTTTTATGAATCTATGAAGAACTGTGATGAAGAAAACCCTTTTGTTGATTTAAAACTAACTAGCCTAGAACAAATTTATTGTATCAATATGTTGATACTAATTAGCCTAGGAGCTAGTTCATGCTTCTTTGAAACTAACAGGGAAACTAGTCAGGAACAAGTGGGAAAAAAAGATGCCACTAAAGTTAAAATGAAATAAAACTTTCTCTGAATTTTAGAGTCATTTGTTGCCGTTTTTTCTGGTCATTTCGTTGCTATATAAGGCCAACTCCTCACCTCTTATGACATCCTGCAAAAGAGGCCCTCTTCTCCTCAGCAGTCAAGGGCGGTTTGATGGCGCCGTCATGTCGGTTGTGCCTGCTGTCACGGTGACTGTAACCATGGTTGAGACTCTCAGAGAGCGAGAACTCTCCGTACCCCTTCCTTCGAGCCTTTTGACGCAGTTTGTTTCTGTAGTGCTCGATGTCCGATTTCTGCTTCAGCCCAACGTGGTTTGCCTACAAATAAACAAAAATTTGAGTACTGGTGTCAAGTCGTCATGTTAAAAAGAAATCCAAAATATCTGTTAAATGTTTTTCTTTTTCTTTTTACACATTACAGATAGTCAAGGAACCTTTCACACCTTAAACATATTTTTTCTTCAAAGCACACCTATAAATTGGGAAGGGACAGAAATCCCCTGCTGTTGGTCCTGGTATATTGTGTGATGTGGGCTGAGGAATAATTTTTTGCCAGTCTCAGCTTGAGAAGTGCACAGACACAGAGGCAGAACAAGAGTGAGACGTGACAAACAGGGTGAGAGATTAGATGAGGGAAACTGTTTGCTCCAACAACAGCTAAATTCAGTAACAGCACAATGTGTCCCAGAGGGGATGTGATGTTACACAAGGTGGGAGGACGGGATAATAGATGAGTAAAGTGAGAAATTGACAGATTAGGCACAGTTGCCATTAAATTTGAATGAATTTTATGCTGGGTTTGATGTAGGATCATTCGTTATGCAAAAGCTGATATTTCAAATATAATATGTACAAAAAAAAAAAAATTCCAATAGTGTCCTTAATCTTTAAATTTCCTGTTTGCGTCACAGCCTGAAGGTGAATCTAGCCAACCAAATGTGGTTCAGTTACTAATTGTACTTGTCAGCACTAGCACTATGAGACAGACCTCCATGTGTGTGTTTTGCAGACTCACCTCCCCATTGACGACCACTGAATCCTGGCTGTGCGAGGAGGAGGAGGGGTAGGAGAAGGTGGGCTGGGCCGTCATGGGTTTAATGGTGATGAGACGCAGAGAGCCTGAATGGTCCTCATATGGGTCTGGGAAGAAGACACGTTAAACAATTATAATAAGACACAGACCGTAATGTTGTCCAAGTGGTACAGGAATTATATTAAAATGTCTCTAGTAGGGGAGAAGAATATTGAACAATACGGTTTTTATTTCTTGCGATATCTTTATAATTACACATCAAAAATTAATCAAAAATGTTTTGAGAAAAGAACATGTATGGAGATAAAATGACCATAAAGTAAGGCAAAACGCTACATTTTAACAACAAAAAATTGCAAAGTCATTTTTTGCAAAACTTTAATAGAACCACATGTTTTTTTGGTTGTTTTTTTTTAGAGCAATGTCCATCAAATAGCTGATATCAAAGTTCAGATGCCTGGCTGTAATGCACAGCGTCTTTGTATCACAAACAGATCATTGCAACTATCAGTAATGGTGGTAGAGGGATGATGATTTGGGCTCTTTGGGAACCTGAGTCACTGAGTCAACCATGATCTCCTCTTACAGTCAAATATGATCCCATCTGATCAACAGATGAAGCTGGGACCAAAATGGACAAGCAGAGCTGCAACAGAATGGCTACAAAAGAAAGAAATTAAGGTTTTGCATTTGCCTATAAAAGCGACAACTCAACCTGTGGTGGGAACTTATCAAAAAAGTGGGAACACGATAGCCTCTAAACGTCAATGAACTGATGCAACGTTGCAAAGAAGAGTGGACTAAACTTCTTCTAGAAATATAAGACTAATAAAATCTTACAGAAGATATTACTGTGAGCTTTTGCTGCTGCAAGCTCTTTTAAAAGCCAGCTGGTTTCTCTGAACAGCTTTGTCTCTTTGTTTTCATGCTCACTTTGCCCTGGGTGAACTGTCAAATGTTGCAAATTAGGAAAAAAAAAAAAAAAAAGAAGCGTTTACTAATCTCTTTTATTTAGATCCACTTGTTGCTATGGAAACTACAAAGTTAGATGAGGAAATACAGAACAAACAGAGTTTTAATATTAACGCTGGGAGAACAACAACAAACAATGTCATGTTTGCCTTGACGAAACAACATTACCGCACTGTGGTGGTCCTCAGACATATGAAGCTCATGTTTAAGGCTACGCGGCGTGTTGTTGAGGGAGGGAGCAGATGGGCAGAGTTGTGTTGCTCTGAGTCCACTCTGAGTCACTCCCAGACTGACATCATGATAACTCAGCTCGAAAACTAACAGTGTCAAGCGGCCTTCATCTTGGCAGCAGCTCAGCTTGCATTATTTGCTACTGAAGCTGTGCCGCATGTCAAGCCTGACAGTCAAGGTCGGGCATCAGGTGGGCGTCACAAACAGCAGACACCATAGACCAGATTGGACATTTTAACTATGCAAAAAGATAATACAAACACTTGACACCAGCATCTGCCGTGACAACAGCTTTACTACCATCACAGCAGATGTTGAGCACAAAGTTTATATTCAAACATTTTTTTTTTTTTTGAATGCTGATTGCTGCGTATTTGGTGTTGCTTTGAATTTGCGAAGGAGTTTAAACAAGGATATAAATGTTGCCAATAAAGTAGCAGCTTAGTGGAGGGAAAACAGACACATTAAAAAGCAAGCACACACTTTTAAAGTATAAATGATTTGGTTCTTGACTAGTTTCTCAAATGTACAAAACTACCCGCCATGGATTCTACCTTTCCATCTATGTTCTTTTGTCATCATTAGTGTTGCAGCCTAAGTGTATTCAGGATGCAATGCAGTAGATAAGACAGCCTTGCAGAGGATAGTGAGGGGAGTCAAAGGGTCTTTGAAATGTGTCCTGATCTTCTGCTAAGAATCTATTTCAGAGATGCTGAAGGATCAGGACTCTGAACATTGTCAGAGACTCTTTATGCTCTTTCCATGAACTGATATATAACTTTTTTCAGTTCACAATTACACAAGTTTGAGTCCACTGCATTACAATTAGAATCAAATTCAACTGTACGCAGCCAAATTTGAATCAGTCTTCTTAACTGGATCGTAGTGGATTGGTATGATTAAATATTTCCTTTTAAAAGAATATGAATTTGAACAAGTTTTTTATAAAGTGCAATGGGATAACATTGTAAAGCTGTACTGAGATTAATCATTCCCTTTCTAAACTTTCCTGCAAATATACCAGCAGCTCTGTTATGTGTCGATATTGGTATCATTAGTATTCAGCAACAATGTTCAAACATCCTGCACATGATGCAGAGCGAAAATCAGAAAGTCCCAAGTCAGGGTGTACAAGAAAAGTAATAGTAGTGATACACTTTATTTAGAAAGAGAGAATGTTCAGCTCAAACATAAATGTCATCATTTGATGCGGTGTACCAGATTTATAGCATAAAACAGATTTGCATTTGCAGTCCCCTAAAACTTTCAGCAAAAGCTTATTTTTTTCACCTTGCTCATTCATTCTAATAAAAAAAACCTAGTCTTGTCCCTTTCGAGGACCCTGCAAACACCAGCAAAAGGCTGAAACAAACAAATGTCGATTCTTGCTGAGGTATTCATTAATTAAGCTAAACTGAATGACAAATCACACCATTTACTGTGAAAATGCGTATGCTTGTGCAAAAAGAGATTGAAAGTCAGTGTCCTGGACTCTCTGGGTTACGAGAAAGCTGAGGAAAAGTTATGCAACCAATGCAAAACAAAAACGATCCGTCACCTTTGATCACAGGTGCTCCTGGTACAATCTAGACACAATCAAATATTTATCACCAAAATGAAGTCTGTCTTGTGAAGCACTATATAATTGCTGTGTA